>NC_133499.1:5877965-5950515 GCF_025370935.1 Choristoneura fumiferana
GGACGAAATAGTTTACGTAGCAAACCTACACTCACAAAAGTTGTTGCGCAAACTTTCCGCTAGAGGCGCTGTCCGTGTTTCCATACAAATTGGGATTAACGCGAACGCGAACGAACTTATTTTGTGAACGGGAAAATACACTAAGCATACTGCAGCCGACACAGCAGTCGACGACGAACGCTCTAAGACGCTAGTGTGGTAGTCTCTTAGTTGATGATGATTTTGGAATATTGTCTTTAGGTTTCTGCAAGCTTTCATTTAATTTGCCCCATTCGTTTATTTATTTGTTTGTTTGGCAATCTTGGAAGCTAAATTGACCCACTTTCAGTGGTCCAATGAGGCTATCGTTTTTTCATTCGCTAGATGGCGCACTTACGCTAATTACGGGCGTGAAAACAATGTTTAGATTAAATCATATTTAACACACCTTTAAACCGTACCATAAAAATATCGAGCATGCCACAGTGTTGCATAGTCCCCGTTTTGTTTGGAAAAAAGGGAGAACAAAGGTTTCCGAAAGACATAACTGTCTCAAAACACTGACATTCATTGCCCCGGAACGCATATTTGCCATAATTAATTTCAGATATTGCAAATATTCACAAAATATTCTATTATAAATAAACCCGCGTTGCTCACCCAAAACTATGAGATTTGACATTTCGGAGACCTCACGCTACACTAGCGCCTCTAGTGGCGAATTCATACGCGATAGCCCTCATTGACTTGAAATTTGGCATACTTACTTATGTAAATTTGATGACTGCCAAAATCGTCTCCGCAGGAGGGAACTCTTCAACGGTTAATAGTACCAATTTGAAATTTGGTACGGATATGTAGTTTAGATGACAATACACGCACCGTCAACAAAAGAACAGTCTGCAAAAATCTCGTATTAAAATGATTTTTATAACAAAAAACTTATTTAATAATCAATTTATCATTACAGAGCATAGCAGACGTGGTCTCCAAGCAATCCTTCGTCACCAGATTCGGCCTGAACAACCTGATAACCCTGGGGAACATCCAGCCCCTCGTCCAAATGACGGCCAAGGAGTTCATGATGGGCCTATAAGTCCAACCTCATGACTCTGGGGAACACGTTCATGCCCGGATGGATTATTTTGATAAACTTGGGCTCATAGATCGGGTAAGTTTTGGAACATTTTTCTGCAAACATGTTCGGAAGTACTGAATATAATTTATTGTATTAAATAATAATATGAAAGTAACAAATAAATAAACTAGATTAAAATTGAATAAATTAAACTAAAACTGCAAAAATTTAACAAGTGCCAGTCGGACTCGAAGGGTTCCGTACCATTATCTATACAACATTAGACATTAGCAAAAAAAAACGGTTAATCGAAGCTCATTGGGGCATGGGATCCCCTTAACTAAACTAGACCAATTTCCTTCAGATGTATGACTTCAATGGTGATTACGAAACCATCTTCACTGGTGAAGATGACGTCCGGAACTCCGGCCTCATAGACACCTACAGGGGTTCCAAGGACTTGCCCCAATGGCACGGCAGCCACTGTTCCAATGTCCAGGGTGCATCAGATGGCACCAAGTTCCGAGGAGGTGTTACGAGGAATGAGAGCCTGCTGTTCTTCAGAAAGAGTCTTTGCCGAGCTGCTCCTTTGGTTAGTATTGATCGATTGTACGTCCGTATCTCTATGACAAGCTTATTAAACTTCATCATTAGCATCATCATCTCAGCCGTAGGACGTCCACTGTTGGACATAGGTCTCCCCATAGACCTCCAGTCGCTTAGGTAGGCAGTGGCCTGCATCCACCGTCAACCCGCGACTTTAACCAGGTCATCCGTCCATCTCGTTGGTGGACGTCCTAAGCTGCGCTTTCCGATCCGCGGTCTCCACTCGAGAACTTTTCGGCCCCAACCGCCATCGGTTATTAAACATATTTAAATATAATTCAGTGTCCTACCGAAACATGTTCTTCTGCCAAAACCGAGGTTCGTTTTATTCGGAGTACATTGTCAGCCGGAAGCGAACCTTCAGCCGAAACCAACACCGAAACTTCGGTGGGACACTAGCATTTTAAGAAGCTTTGTAACTTCCACTATTCATAAAACTATGCTGCATGTTTTTTTTTATCATAAGCTTAATATAGACGTTAATTATTCCTCCAGGTATCAGTGAAGGAAGGCGTGAAGAGTGGCCTCAAAGCCTACATGTACACGTTCCCGGAACATCTGTTCGACAACGGCAAACACACCCCTGAGAATAAGTGCTTCTGCAGAAATGGTAAGACTAATCCGATCATCATCAATCGGACATGTATTAGCAAAAAGAACCAACCTCAACCACTCAATTTTTAATTTTGGATGTAGTTTCATCAGTAGCGACAAAAGCGAAGTTCTTTAAAGAATAACATGACAGCGCTTGGATCCTTTTTAGGGTTCCATAGTCAAGTAGGAACTCTTATAGTTTCACCCATGTCTGTCCGTCTGTCTATCTGTTCGTCCGCGGCTAAGCTCAGTGACTGTTAGACTTCCCATAGTATAGTGGGGGTGATTTTTTTTTCTCGTCTAACCCTATAGTGTGTGGTATCGTTGGATAGGTGTTTTAAACCATTGGGGGGTTGTCAGGACGATCTTTCGATTCAATGATCTGTTTATTATTAATTTATTTTTTTTTTTTTTTCTTTAATTGTATAATAAGTTTTTAAGTATTTTATTTGTAATTATATTTATGAAAAAAAACTTTCGGCCAAGTTTGTTGCGGCGCATTCTTCTTGGCAATGATGGTCTTTCCGAAAGCGCTGGTATTTAAAAAAATGACGTGTAAAAGTGCCCATTGCGGCCTATTTACTGAATAAATCATTTGAATTTGAATTTGAATTTTGCATAATATTCAACTTTAAAGTGCAAATTTTCATTAAAATCGAGCGTCGTCGTCAACACCCCCCCCCCCGTCCTCTAAATCTAACTGTGAAAAGTATCAAGATCATATTTAAGTGTCTAAACGTGTGTTTTTTTTTTCAGACAGATGTCTTCCAGAAGGCCTAATCGACGTGACGGATTGCTACTACGGGTTCCCAATAGCCCTGTCCTACCCTCATTTCTATAAAGGAGATGACGAACTGTTCAACAAGATCGAAGGATTGTCGCCGAACAAAGAATTGCATGAGACGAGGTAAGTTAATTTAATTTTATCATCATCCCGATCGATTCATACTTGATACTTGATGTACTTTCTACATCTTACTATTCTGTGTTCTGTTATTTTCATGTTTTTATATACTATATACATTACAAATGAAACGGATACCTACAAAATTCAGATCTAATGTCAAGAAGACATTAATATCTAAGGCGTATTATAAACTTAATGATTTATCATGGACAGGGATATTTGGAAATAATTCCGATCCGCATTGGCGATCCCTTCAAATAGCGAACCTACTGTGTTAAAAATAAAGTTTTGTTAAATACTTGTGATGTATAGATATCATTTAATAATATTGTAATATACCTCGTTGAGTTCTACGTCCTTCCAGTATCAGCTCCTGATCCAGCTAAGATCTAACTTCCTTGTCCATTGCAGGTTCTGGATCCAGCCGGAATCGGGTCTGCCGCTGGACGTGAGCGCCAAGTTCCAAATCAACATGGCTCTTGGAGACATCAGTCGCATCACTAACGCTGGGAAATTCGCCAACCTGTATCTCCCTATGCTGTGGTTCGATATTGTAAGTATCCAGTTCACATACCAAAAGACAAAATCCTCAAGTTAAAAAAAAAGTTCATTTTGTATTTTTTGGACTCTGACCTAGGAACCAATAAAGACAAGCCTTGTCATTGGAAAGTTTTTTTTTTTATTCTACAACTTATTGTACGGCGGGCAATCTCGAATCGCTGTGTAAAAAAATATAAAAACGCGTATAAAACAAAAACCATCAACATACAGGAACATACTTAATATCGAAAAAACCTACTTTTATGCAGCGGTAACTTTTTTCACACAAAGATTTGGGACTACCTGCCATAGTAAAAGTTTCAGAACTTAGAATAAGGTATCCAGTGACATATCGCTTGTCCTTATTGGTCACTCCTTTCAAGTCAATCTGGCCACATAAAATGGATCAAAATTTACTTGCAAGGTTTGAAACTAACAAAAAGATTAACGAGGTGAAGTTAAACAAAAGGTTGTAATAAAATCGCACACCTAGATCGAAATCGATGTCAACCCAAAATATTACACCATTTTAATTAGAACTACACCTAATTTCTGAAAGGCCTAAATTGCAAAGCTGCATTAGTTTGAGTTTGCCCTTTCAACCTAGTTATGTTAAATAATAAATGTTATAACATGTGACATTTCTTTTTCAGAGGATGTATTCCCTCCCGAAATCATTAGAAGACCGTTTCAACATGTACCTTAACATCCTGCCAATCGTGGAGAAAGGAGCCTTGTACTTGTTCTTTCCCATTGGAGCTGCACTGATCCTTCTATCCGTCTACCGCCTAGCCTTCAAGGTCATGTTCAAAACCTTCGACGGCAAGAAGAAGCAAAGAAACTGTATCATCGCCAGTAAGCAAATGAAAGATGTTAAGAAAGTCCAAAAAGATATATATGCCCCTTGTGAAATAGCGCTTAACGATACTGAGTCTGACAACTCTGATCCTCAATTCGATGAAGAGAGACGGCCTTCTTTCTTTAAAACGCATAGTGATAGACTCAGAGAACTAAGTCACAGACTTGGAGACAGAGTGTATGATTCAGTAGGTAGCGTAAAAGATAAAGTTCATGATGTATTGCATGTACAAAAGGTGTTTAATGATAGAAAGAATTCGTTAATAACTAAGGATGATTCGGTTGCTAATGATGGTTTTAAGAGCGATTCTGGGGATGAGAGAACGGGTAGTTATGAAGCTGTAAGGCAATCAGATAGTGAAGAGGATTGTAGATATTTAGAGGTTGTAGACGATGGTAGTGGGTTTGACGGGCCTACAAAAAACTATGAATCTAGAAGAGGATCCACTTTAAAAGGATTAGATGATACAGTTATAGTTGAGTTTTCTGATTGATGAAAACTTGCAGTTTACTTGAAGTGTTTCCTATAATGAGGGTAACTGGGTAAGCGTCGAAAGGTCTTTTTGACTTACACTCTTGCTGCGTTTAGCTCATTTAGTTGGTTTTTTTAGAAAAATATGGCTCTGTCCATTGGAGGACAATTTTGCCAGTGTCTAGTAGGTTTTGCCGTTGTACGGTAAAAAAAATCTATAAAACGAAATATGAGACGTAATGGTGGATGAACGATGACAGCCAGCTCATTTGGCTATTTAATCAATCACTAACGTGACGCAAACGTCAAAGTTGTCAAACGCACCTGCGATACTAGCGCCAACTAGCATGTCACAGATATCATTATTGAGGACGCCAAAGGTGTTCTCATCTACTAGTATTCTTTTGAAATGTTCTATGAACTAAAAGAATTTCATTGCTCACCCGCGACCTTATGATAGTTAAGCTTATGCAAGATATGCGTGTTCATGCAGTTCTTCCACCTCCACACTGTAAGAACACACACAAATCACACAAACCCAACTATCACCACCACCATACTACACTAACTCGTTTCGAACTCAACCAGAGCTCATCTTCAGAGCAACAAAATCGTATACCTGCTACCAGATGTTAGACTAAGGGGCTGTTTCACCATCCGTTGATTAGCGTTAACCGACGGTTAATGTGATGCCGTCTCTTATTTGTTTTGATCGAATAGATAGACGGAGACGGCATCACATTTAACCGTCGGTTAACGCTAATCAATGGATGGTGAAACAGCCCCTAACACTACTACTACAACCACTACATACTACTACTCACTAGATGTTAGGTGTGTGGAAGCAATGGTGCATGGTAATGTTGCTCTGAAGATGAGCTCTGGTTGAGTTCGAAACGAGTCAGTGTAATGTGGTGGTGGTGACAGATGGGTTTGTGTGATTTGTGTGTGTTCTTACATAAGCTTAGCTATCATAAGGTCGCGGGTGAGCAAAAAAAAATCTTTTAGTTCATTGAATCGTTTACTTTTAGTAACCTAACATGTAGCTTAAATTTAGGCCTTTGCTAAGCAAGCGTGTTCTTCGCTATGTTGTTCGTTTTGACCTTACGCATGTTTCTAGTGAAAGCAAGCCTTTTGTACAAATAGAGTTGGGTTATGAATCCTGAAAACATGACGATTTTATAACAGGAATGCTTTTCGAAAGAAACGTGCTTTCGCAAAAAATATTTCCGCAGATATTATGAGTCTTCTACAAAGCAATATGGACTCTCCAAAATTTTTAAGGACTGGTGTATCTGCTATCGAATTGAGGTCAAATAAAATGTACAAGGTGATAAAGTGTTAATTATTGAATTGAAATATGAAACCTCGCCATGACAATTTAGTTGCTTTATGTTGTTACTTTTACATTGGGCTCAATAAAAGACGATGTAATAAAAACGCAACCTGGTCTAAAATATAATGTATTAGTATATAGGTTTTACTTTCAGGTTTTCGGTTATTTAATTAACACCTTGTACCTATATTCCCCATGTAGAACGCCGATAAAAAAAAATTTTCCTCCGTGGTCCTAAATATAATTCGCAAAATTTGAACCTTGCCATAAAATATACTAAGTGTATTTTAGATTTTTATGGGAATTAATATAATTAGAAATAGAATTTTAATTTTTTACATCATGACTGATAGCTGCTCAAGTTTTTTTACTTATAGATTTTATAGAACTAATAAAATATATATAATTGTAATTTGTTTTAGATCTCTGAACTAAATTGGGTAGTGGAAAATAGTTTTTGAAATTAATAAATGAGATCGAATGTATGTGAATGTAAATCTCTTTGCTCAAAATCAAATGAACGAAATATTATATTTATGAATAGGTAGGTATTATAAATGTATATTTGTAAATACTAAAATATTATTAATAAGAATTTATATAGACTTAATAATCGTTTTAGCTACAGAATCAAATCGTAATATTTTTTATGCCAGTGACATTTTTTCCTAAAACACGTAGGTACCTGTTTTTGTGATGTATAATGTCTTTTCAAAAAGTTAAATCTTATATACTTTGTTTATTTTTGTCTTTACTTATATTAAAAGGTTTCTTCGTAGTTAGAATATTTCTGAAATTAAGTGAATAATTGCACATAATTATTACTATTTTTGCTATTTCTTTTCTGTTATTTATGATTTTCTAAAATTTTGCATGTATTTTAAATTATATATTCATAATTTGCACCACAATTTGATTTATATATTTTATTAAGCAATGTAAATATTTAATTAACAATTTTAATGTAATTTAGCTAGAAACATTTAAAATTAACGTCTGTTCGCCGAACTGTAATTTTAAACTATATAATAAATAAAAGAAAACCATAATAAACATCGAAATGACACACTCGAAGCGTATTCCAAAACTGTATTTCAATATGTTTACCACGTCCGCTCGCCCGCACGCATTTGACAACAAATGCGTGCCTCGTACCACGAAGCTCAGTGCGCGCGGTGGCAAACGACGCTCGTCATACAGTTTGCGATAGTTTAGCGACAGTCGCTATTTCGAAACGTTATCATTATAGCAACTCGGCGAATTAGATCTTTACCAGAAGACTATAATAGTGTAAGTTTCAAGTATTATTTGACTGGTGGGAATTATAATTACAATAAATCATTTTTATTTTTTTTTATTTTAATTATACTTTTAACCAATAACAATGCCATTCTGGTGACTTGATCAGAACCAAACAACTTAAACCTTTATAGACTAGTTTTACGTAAGTGTTATTAATGAGATTAGTGTTTTTTTTAAGTTTTGGAGTGAAAAATAAAATGTTAATTTTTTTAAGTAGGCATTTTGTTTTTTCTGATAATATTATATGTATATAAAAAATATTCTTATTTTCCTTGGTTACGCCATAACTTGAGAATAAAATTACCAAATTCATCCGTTTTTTTTTTAAGTTTTCTAATACTTTGTAGAAGTTTTTTTCCAAAAAAAGTTGCGTGAAAAACAAAAAACTAAGAAAATTCACGACTTTATACTTTTCTAATGTAACCTTAGCGTTAACTTAAAAGATTAGAGACATGCAATCTGGCGCGGGTTTTTTATGTAACGCTAACGAAAACGATGTAATTTTTAGGAAATCTCGCGGGAATTTTCGTGACATTCGAAATACTCTGATTATACTCTGGAATAACAACTACTTTTTATCACAAAATACCTTTGAGATCGGAATAAACTCTGAAAATTTCAACCGCTAAGGTGATGAAATTCGGCGCGGGTTTTTTTTATGCAACGCTATTGAAATTGACGATTAAATCTTTGGGTTTTTTTTTGCGAAGTCCCGGGATTTCAATTCTATTATTAATGGTTTACGCGTGCAAAGCCGCTAGTAAAGACTAGTTTTAAACTCTGTTAATCAGTTTCGATATTGAATAGTGAACGTGGATAAAGATTTCGTGTATATTTAAGGGTGATTAAAAATAAGTATTATATAAGTTAAACGCGAAATTTTGTGAATATTCCATTTCATTGTGATATTTTAATTCGAATACCATACTAGTTTTAAGTTAGTTTTTTTTAAGTGTGTGAAAAAAAGTTTGGAAACTTTTCAATTGGTATGGTTTCTCAAGTGTTTAGAAATAAACATTTTTTTTGAGACACTGAGTTTAATTTTATTGCACTATTTTTTTGTATTATTAAAAGGATACAGATTTAAACCCGGATTTTTAATCCCACGGAAAAAATTTTAAACAAAGTTTCGTCATTGTCAAAGTGACATTTTAGTAAATTTCAAGGTATGGGCCCGCTAGAAATATATATAAAGTTCTGTTGTTGCCATGTTTTTTTGAAGAGCCGTTTTTACGGGATACAACTTACAAGTCGTCTTTTGATCGAGAAGTACTCGGACCGGAGTCCATCCTTTCATACAAAAATAAACGAAAAACAACGGAAAACGTAACAATGAACAACTTAACTACAGTAAAAATATAACAACAATGTCAACAGTAAAAAAAATAACAGAGCAAGAGTCGCTTGGAAAACGATTACGAATTCAGGTCTCGAATGTTAGTGCATGAGTGACGTCTCGCGTCAAGCGGCCCACAGCTTAAAACCCGGGTGTATAGGTACCAGGACAATAAATAATTTTACAATGTCTATAATCATAATATATTTATATTTTACAAAACTGAGTACAACCGCACCAATATATGTCCGCCGAGAGTTTTTTTTGAAGTGTCGCTGACTGCCGGCTTTTGTGACGGTTGAAGGCGCGCGGCAGAGAACTTGCACCAATCAGCCACCAACAGCAAGGAGGATGAAACTCAAAACAATCATCATCATCATCTCAGCCGTATACATAGAACACTACAGGGTTCAAGGACTTGCCCCAATGGCACGGCAGCCACTGTTCCAATGTCCAGGGTGCATCAGATGGCACCAAGTTCCGAGGAGGTGTTACGAGGAATGAGAGCCTGCTGTTCTTCAGTAAGAGTCTTTGCCGAGCTGCTCCTTTGGTTAGTATTGATTGATTGTTGGACGTATCGCTTATTAAACTTCATCATCATCATCTCAGCCGTAGGACGTCCACTGTTGGACACAGGCCTCCCCCATAGACCTCCAGTTACAGTTGGAAGTTTGGAAGCTACTTACATCCACCGTGAACCGTGGCTTTAACCAGGTCATCCGCACATCTCATTGGTGGACGTCCTACACTGCTTAGTATATACGAAAATTTGTATCTCCTTGTACAGTCAAGGGCAAAGATATCGACACGGCCAAAATTGTTCAAAATATGTATACACGGCCTTAATGTTAAGTGCATAAAGTCGTGTATACATTTTGTAAGTTTGGCCGTGTCGATATCTTTGCCTGACTGTACAATCGACCATTTGATTCCTGAGCTCCCGTGGAACGTTCTTAGTGTGGTGTCATAATGAGTTCCCTTGTCAAGCAATGTGTCACTGACTTTAATTACGAAAAGTTCCACAGTAGGTCACGATTCAGTTGGTTCGATAATATTGTATTGCTTACTACTGTATTATTACAGAAAATAAGTTTTTGCTAAAAATACAAGCTCTCTTTTGCTGACTGTACTTGTATTGTCACTCAAACTACATTTGTATTCCGAATTTCGAGTCAATGCCATTAACCGTTGAAGAGTTCCGTCCTGTGGAGACGATCCTGGCCGGACTACCGACTTTGTTTTATTATATCTAGATTATATATAACCGGGTATGGCACAGATGCATGGTAATAATAAACAAATGAATAAAAACACCAAAAGCTTTATTGATCCGAACAGAAAACTATGAACGCCACAATTACATCTTGAAGGACGAAAGTATGTTTTGGACAAAGTTTGTATTTATAAACACCACGCTATATATCCGTAGAACACGCATTTCACTATGTAATCCAAAATGAGCATTCTGTAACAAAAAAAAGTTAGTTTCAAAACATAACGTCACTACATTGCAAAAATCTCGTATCTAACAGTAGATTGTTGCAGCAATCAGTAAATTATTTATTATTGACACCAAGTTGACGATATATAGCGAGGTTAGCGAGGGCTTTTAAAAACACGGCAACATAAATTCCCTAGTTAATGCGAGGTGCATTATCTGCTTTTCTTTCAACTATTACAGGATTAGTAGACGAAAATAACCTAACCACAAAAATTTCATTTTTAATACAAGCTTTTCTTGCGACTGTATTTTTTGTTGAGTGTACTTGCATTGTCACCCAAACTGCATTTGCATACGAAATTTTCAAGTCGATGCTATAAACCGTTGAAGAGTTCCGTCCTGCGGAGACGATCCTGGCTGGACTACCAGGATGTCACTACTAGATTATTGTATTGTCACGTGATTTACATGAGTATTTCAAATTTCAAGTCAATCTGACTAAGTAGGTCAAATTTAAAATTGCAAGATTTGACTACAGACAGACAGACAGACAACGGGACAGGTGAACTACATAAAAGCTTGTAAAAACACTCAAATCAAACAATTAATAGGAAAGAAATGCCACTAGCACTCGATGATTCCATTTTTGTGAGTAAATGTACATTCGCACTCCCAAAAAATGACCACGGAAAATTCGCAAGGTTCCCGCAAATTTGTTTTTCTTTTAATTCTTACTTTTTCGCAGTTACTTAGTAGCAGATATTTTTATCCGCGATCTGTCAATGTGGATGGGCGAAACCCAACGGAAACCAAACACACATTTTTTTTTAATAAACGTCTACTAGTTTTGGTAGGATTGGTAATTGGTAGAAGCAACAATTTTTTTGTACGCAATCTGTCAAAATTCATAAGACCTTCAACTTTAACCAACCTAACACTAGATTTTTCACACTATGCAATCTAATTTAATAACAAAAATACTTGTGTTACCTCTTTGGTAGTGCGATTAAAAAAAACGGCCAAGTGCAAACGGTTCCGTACAAATATTTTAATTATATGATGTAGCTAAAAATTTATGCTTTTCGCAATTTTCCCTTTATCTGTGCTACGAGTATAAGACGTTGCTTCGTACCAAATTTCAAGATTCCGAGTTCACGGGAAGTACCCTGTAGGTTTGATTTCCTTGCGAGTGGTCGAAATTTGCAGCATAAACAGCTGTATCTTTTGATTGCGTTGCTCAGAAGTTTTTTTTTTCACAGCTCCAAGGGACAGTAGCCCTGAGTATTTGATGTGAATTTCAGCTTGATACCTCCACGCGTTTCTAAGAAAAAGGGTCTTGACAGACAGACAGACGGACAACAAAGTGATCCGATAAGAGGTTCCATTTTTTCCTTTTGAGGTACGGAACCCTAAAAATACCAAAACAATGCAATAAAGGACTTTCATTTTTTTCTGCTCTAGAGCAGAAAAGTCCCGCTTTGTGCTGGGTATTTAGTGCGGTTATGATGAAATTAAAGCAGTGATTCCCAAAGTGGTCCAGGTGGACCCCCAGGGGTCCACGGGAGACTTGCTGGGGGTCTACGTAGGCGTGAACAAAAAATGGGGTCCATAAGATGTTAATGGGGGTCCGCGAAAATTTATCTGCTTTTGATAGTAAAGAGCAAAAATGTAAGCATAGTTTTTATAAGGGCATTGTTTTAAGTACCTAACTAAGCAGATAATATTTTAATAAGGCAAGCGACTGTTACTTGTCCAAACTTGCGTATTCGATATTACGTAAAATTTCGTGTACATGTACAGACTTGCAAAGCGCTATCCGCCCGACAATGCTTAATGCTTGTTCAGACACACCAACACAATTTTTATTTTTTGGTGACTTTAAGAATGTGGTAGAAATGTAGCAGCAGGGGGTCTACCGAAACCAGTAAAATTTTGAAAGTGGTCCACGAGAAAAATAAGTTTGGGAACTACTGAATTAAAGCATAGTTGGAAGAAAAACATTATTCAATAGATCTCTTGATTACCTTTTATAATGTGCTCTAGCTTTTGGTAGATCCTCATCCTTCTCTTTCAACAGATACCTCCTCCCACCAATGACACACTTCACGAAGAACTGATACTTGTCAACGTTTTCGACTTCGTAATAGAACTGTTCTTTGTCCTTCTCCTTTATGCTTGATCGGAGCAGGACGAAGTTAGAATTGGCGAAGGTCCACTGCTTGGTCACGTAGTAGCGGAGAGCTAAATTCGCTATGTAGATTCTTCTTTGGACTTTGACTAGCCTGCAACAGTTTTTGTGGATGCTTTTAATAATAAATAAATAAAATAATAAATTCATTTATTCATTTATTCATTTTTCGGGCAACTTGGCCCATACAATAAACAAATACCTTACAGACTAACATACATATAATAAAGGTCTCTACTCAGTACACCGTACCATACCATGATCGTAATAGGAACGTATAAGGCACACATATCAACGACGTGTGCATAAATTACTGTTCGCCTATCTTTAAGTTTTCCTTTCCTGTTTAGGTTAGCTTGAAAAGATCCCTTTTAGGGATAAGTTCGCCTTTGTACTCTTTTGTTTTGTTGTTTTCTTTTTGTATTATTTTTGTGTTTTATATACAATAAAGTATTTACATACATACATACATACGTGTCACACCCTTAAGAAGCGTATCGGGACCGTTTTTGACGCTCCGTGCATGGCACGTGCTAGAGGACATCAGTGGTGAAGCGTACATAGAACCTTGCCCAATATTTACAAAATAGGACTACAGGAGACAGGACATCTATTGACAAGAAGACATTAATATCTAAGGCGTACCGTAAACTGCTTCAACTTTGCCCTCTGGCCCCAACATTGCCCGAGTTGATTTAGAGTCAATAACTTAGCACTTTTATAGGTTTTAAACTTTTATCTACACGGGAATTATTATTACGGGGGTATAAAAGCTTTAAAACCTAAAGGGTGCTAAGTTATCGACTCTAAATCGAATCAGGCAATGTTGGGGCCAGAGGGCAAAGTTGTAGCAGTTTACGGTATTATAAAGATAATGATTATATCATGGACAGGGATATTTGGAAATAATTCCGATCCGCATTAGCGATCCCTTCAAATAGCGAACCTACAGTGTTAAAAATAAAGTTGTGTTAAATACTTGTGATGACTATCCATATGGCTATATATCATTTAATAAAAAAATATACCTAGTTGAGTTTCTTGCCCGATTCTTCTCAACAGAGATGTGGTAGATTTTTTTTGACGTTCATAAGTGCTTGTTATAGCCTAAATTCAATAAAGATATTTTGACATATCGTGTTTGACTTTGACATACTTGATTTATGAAAGATATATGCTGTCTTTGCTTCGGCTTTACCACGATAATATCTGACGCTACGCCACTGGTGGACATAGTCTCATACTTTTCAACACAAAGAATATATTTTTCACTTCTCATGCTCGCAAAGTTCGTGTTTATGCTGGATCTAGGCGACATAAAATGACTTTTTATGCTCTAGTGCATAAAGTAAAATCTTCGTCTAAGACCAAGCTAATTTTAGGTGTAAACAGCCACAAACAAAGAACTTTCTACATAATATATTTTTTAATAATTTTTAAATATTATAAAAAATAAATCAATAAAATTAAATATTTATAATTATATTAGCAATCCATGAAAAATAAAAGGTACTAGTAAGTGGACAATGTTTGATCTGTTGTTATTTCATCTCGCAATCGAAATGAAAATCAGTGTAAAACTCGAGCATTAAACCCATTTTCCCCTCGTCGTATCTATCCATATGGCTATATGAACGTCTCGGGTAAAATGGCTCGTTTTATGCTCTTGTTGTACAATCTACTATTTGCCTGACACGTTCCTATTACGGTCATGGTAGGATACGGTGTACCTAGTGGGTAGAGTAGAGAGAGACCTTATTAAACCAATTTTAGCTAGTGTTAGGGGAATACAGGGTAGGGTCCGACTTGACGGAACTTGTTATGCGTCCGAGTTGAAAAACCTCGATAGCACGATTGAAGATGGGGTTTCTATATTTGCTCACTAGATGGCGGTAGGAGTCGCTGCAATGGGAAATCCATTAAGTCGAATACCCAAAATAGAGATATGAATTTGAATAATTTGTATTTCGTAGACGATTGCAATGGAACCTTCGCGTACGATATAGGTAGTGCCACAAGAGTTGAAGTGAATATACACACAGCACTGATTGTATAAAAGGAAATTGAAATGAATGAGTGAATGTCAAAATCCCGCTGTCATTACGTGAACTCAATTCTGGTGGCACTACCTATACCTACTACTGACACTACATATTGTGTCATATTTTGGAACTAATAAGGTGCGTGGTTGTCAACAGACTTCAATGAGGGCTATCGTTTTTTGTCTCACTAGATGGCGCACTGTTGCGTGAGGTTTTTAAGTGTGGCTTTCAGTCTGTTATTACGGGCGTTAAAACAAAATTTAGATTAAAAATCAATATTTAAAACAAGCTTTAAAACCGTACCATAAAAATTCCAGCAACCACAGTGTTCGGAAAAAGGGAGGACAAAAAGTTTCCAAAAGGCAAAAACTGTCCAACACAGACATTCATTGCCCCGTAACGCATAATTGCCATACATGAATTTCAGGTAATGCAAATATTCACAAAAAAAATCTAATTAATAAATAAACCCCGCGCAGCTCACCCAAAAACTTAGATTTGGACATTTCGGAGACCTCACGCTAACACTAGCGCCCTAGCGACGAATTCATTCGCGATAGCCCTCATTGAATGGATCAGCAAGCGTAGTTCAGCAAATGAAATATAGATGTCGCTATATCGAACAAGTGGGATGACTAAAAACATGTGCTAAATGTGCTGTGTGTTTTATGACTTAAGTACTAATGAAAGAGAAAGAGAGAGAAAGATTTATTTACACATATTCGATGCACATAAAAATGCATTAGATAGAAAGAATAAAAAAATAACATCGAATAATACAAAGTTTACTCACATTGTTTTTTTGCCCAACATCCACAGTAAAATGTCAACAAGTAATAGCCGGTAGGAGGTGTAGCAAAATGACCTGTAATTAATCAGTTTTAGGGGCTGTTTCACCACCCATTGATTAGTCTTAACTGACGGTTAAATATGATGCCGTCTCCGTCTATTCGAACAAAACAAATAGAGACGGCATCACATTTAACCGTCATAACTGACGTCAGACTAATCAATGGGTGGTGAAACAGCCCCTTAATCTACGATTTTAATTATCGAACTAAAATAATTTCTTTGCTCACCCGCGACCTTATGATAGCTAAGTTTATGCAAGATATGTTCATGCAGTTCCTCCGCCTCCATCTATTACGACCACCAATACACTGACGCGTTTCGAACTCAACCAGAGGTCATCTTCAGAGCAACACAACCGTACCATCTGGTAGTGTGGTACTACGGTTGTGTTGCTCTGAAGATGAGCTCTGGTTGAGTTCGAAACGCGTCAGTGTAGTGTGGTGATACAAAGGTTTGTGTGATTTGTGTGTGTTCTTATAGTGTGGAGGCGGAGGAACTGCATGAACACGCATATCTTGCATAAACTTAGCTATCATAAGGTCGCGGGTGAGCAAAGAAATTCTTTTAGTTCATTAATATTTGGTGTTAGAAAAGAATTCTATTACAACTCTCCATTTCTTCCGTGGATGTCGTAATAGGCGACTGAGGATATAGGTTAAC
Source organism: Choristoneura fumiferana (assembly GCF_025370935.1). Lineage (NCBI taxonomy): Eukaryota > Metazoa > Arthropoda > Insecta > Lepidoptera > Tortricidae > Choristoneura > Choristoneura fumiferana. The sequence continues at coordinate 5,894,157 of NC_133499.1, forward strand.
CCGTCGCGCGACCAACGACTTTTTTGGGTAATTTTGGACTAGTACCCTATGTTAAAGGGTGATCGAAACTAGTAACAAAAATTGACTAATCAAACGAGTACGCGCCACTGTGGCGGTGGCACGCAGGGCGTTCAACCAGTTAAGGTATACCGTAGGCAACAAGCTAGCAACCTGTCACTATTGTACCGTTTTTGTCAAACTTTAAACCTAAAATTACTAAAAGTGGCTCCGAAGCTGTAGCGTTTCGTGTGCACTTGCCTACCTCATTTGGGACTACAGGCGTGATGTTTGTGTGTGTGAGAAATGTATTCTCACCTTTACATAATGCAAATTCTTCGACGTGGTAATAGATCCACCGGCATTCCATAGCATGTCGTTCAGCGGATATTTCGGTGCTAAAGACATTCCGATCTGCACCAGCTCGCCGACCGACAGAGTGTTGAGGTTCCCAGCGCAGCAGTTGTATATCTCAATGTCGTCCGATGGGCTCAAACTGGAATGGTATTAAGATTGGTTTTTTGGAATCTTTTTGTATTTTTTATTTCAATTCCAAATTTTTACTTTTACGGTCATCCCGTAAAACCGTAATTGAAAATACAAACTGAAATATAGATGCACAGAAAAAACAGAAAAATAACCATCACTGGGAATCGAACCCAGCTGGGTGCATCTATATTTCAGTTTGGGTGGGATGACCGGTAAAAATAATTGCACCATAGCATGTCGTTCAGCGGAATTTCGGTGCTAAGACATTCCGATCTGCACCAGCTCGCCGACCGACAGAGTGTTGAGGTTCCCAGCGCAGCAGTTGTATATCTCAATGTCGTCCGATGGGCTCAAACTGGAATGGTATTAAGATTGGTTTTTTGGAATCTTTTTGTATTTTTTATTTCAATTCCAAATTTTTATTACGGTCATCCCGTAAAACCGTAATTGAAAATACAAACTGAAATATAGATGCACAGAAAACAGAAAAATAAGACCATCAGTGGTGTAGCGGTATAGCACGCGGTACGGATTACCGAGGACCTGGGTTCGATTCCCAGTGATGGTCTTATTTTTCTGTTTTTTCTGTGCATCTATATTTCAGTTTGTATTTTCAATTTGGAATGGTATTGTTTAATTTATTTAATCAGACGTTACTTTGCGGAGGTCTATCGTGCGTTCTAATAGTCTATCGTGCAGGGTCTTACTTCTGTTTCTCTCGTTGATTCTTTACCACCGGTGCTTTATATGTCCATGAAAAATTGTAAATGCTAACACATTCAATATATTTTCGGTTCCAAATATCGTTCGATGTGGAAGAAGAGGTTCCTGACAAAACAGTTGTTCGAAGAAACGTCGCAAATAGTATTTTTTTTACAAAATTACAATCTATTTGCAATCATGGACCCTTAGGATGCGGTATTCAAGAGATGCAGTTGGTTGGAGAAGGAAAACATGGGCTAACATCAAAATTTATGTTTCGGTGTAATAAATTTAATGTTTTTGAAATAAGAGTTGACTTCGTCAAAATGAACATTTAATTTACACTATGTTCTGTTTTATTATTTCAATTTAACTTTAACGCCATCTGTGCGATCCAGCATGCTCAGCTCAGCACGGGCAGCTCGTGGGGCAGACATACCTACCTAGTTCTCGTTAATGCAGGTCATTCTCAATGGTTCGCGGAACACATGATAGAGGATTTAATATATGGATATAGATAAAATATTGTATGCAACTGTACGTAATTAAGCCTTAAAACAATTATGAACACCACACCACAATCGTGTTTTAAGGACCCCTATTACGATACAGTTGCATAAAATACTATTGACTTTGACTTTGAATGAAGGTTACTCACGGCTTGGTCCCTCTAGCCCAGGCGGCGGCTATGATATTCTTGATGGCAATATCCACAGGCATATAGTCTGGTTTCAAGTCAGCATCTGAATATATGCTGCGCATGATACCTGCAATAGTACATTGTGTCTTAAGGGCGGTAAATAAGGAATTACGAACGAGAGTCTAATAGAAGCCCGAAGTCGAAGACGGAGGGCTTTAATGAGTCGATGTTCGTAATTCTAGTACCGCCCGTGCGACATACAATACAATGTTATTCATCACATATTCGAGTAAAATTGCATATTTGTAAAAGAAAACCGCTAAATGCGCTCTTGGCAGCGCCAGCTCCCCGAAGGGGGTTGCAACCAAGGTAGCCTGCTTGTTACGACACTTTTTACGAGCAAGTGTGATGAAGAATATGTTAACCCATTAACATCATATCGGCCGTAGGATGTCCAGTCCACTGTTGGATATAGGCGTCGCCCATAGACCTCTAGTTGCTTCGGTCGGAAGCGGCTTGCGTCTACCGTAAACGCACGGCATGGGCCAGGTCATGTTTTAACTATACTAGTTTATAAAACGATATGGAATTGAATGAAACAACAATGCACGGAATGGACTGGACTGGACTGAAATAGAATGGAATGAAACGGAATGGAATGGAATGGCACGGAATGGAACGAAATGGAATGGGATGGAATATGGAATGGAATGGTTTCATTTCATGGGTAGCAATGTGGATTTATAATTTGTTGTTGTTACATGTTAATCGTAGTTTGTGTATTTTCTATGTTGCACCTAAATGCACGTACCTTTACCGCATGCGACTAATATGCCGGTTGGGCCGTTGAAGTTTTCAATCCATCCGGGCATAGGCTCGGCCACGCTTGAGATCACTTTAAACAAAACCATAATAAGACACAAGAGAAGAAAAGAAAATAAATTTAAATTAATCTTACTACTGGGAGTTGGTCAATAACTTGCAAGATTTGACTACCGACAGACAGACAGACATACAGACAACGGGACAGGTGAAACTAAATAAAAGCTTGTTAAAATAAAAAAAGCCAAGATTCTATCAAGTGTCCCGGACGCTAAATTCCATCACCGCACTAGTCAACAACATCATCTTAATGGGTGGTCATCCACTGTGCGGTATCCATCCCAGCCTATGTACGTCCCACTGCTGGGCACAGGCCTCCTCTGAGAAAAAGAGGGCTTGGGCCATAGTTCCCACGCGGGCCCAGTGTGGATTGGAAACTTCACACGCATTTATGAATTGCTTCGCAGGTTAGTGCAGGTTTCCTCATGATGTTTTCCTTCACCGTAAAGTTAGTGGTAAATTTCAAATGTAATTCCGCACATGAATTTCGAAAAACTCAGCGGTGCGAGCCGGGGATTGAACAAACTTTGACACGCCTGAAATAGGGTTCCGTAGCCATTACGAAAAAATTAAGTAGGTAGGTAATATTTTTCTAAGGATTTCATATTTTATACCTTAAGCTGCTATTTACTCTTAATCTACTAATAATTCTCAAGCAAACTTAACCGTTATAGTTTTCCTTGTAAGTTTGATATAAGCTTACAACCATCCTGAAGTTTTTCAAATTTTTCCACCCACCGGTTTACATTTTAAAGGGGGGGGGGGGACGCTCGATTTTAATGAAAATTTGCACTTTAAAGTTGAATATTTCGCAAACAAATCACTGAATCGAAAAATCGTCTGAGCAAACCCCTAATGGTTTTAAAAGACCTATCCAACGATAGCCCACACTATAGGGTTGGATGAGAAAAAAAATCACCCCCACTTTACGTCTATGGGAGGTACCCTAAAAAAATTTTTTTTTTTTTTATTGTACCATTTTGTCGGCATAGTTTACATATATATTCGTGCAAAATTACAGCTTTCTAGCATTGATAGTCCCTGAGCAAAGCAGCGGACGGACAGACAGACAGACATGGCGAAACTATAAGGGTTCCGTTTTTGCCATTTTGGCTACGGAACCCATAAAAAGTTTCTATGGGCTACTTACCAATGGAAGGTCGTATAATAACAGCGGGTAATTTCCCTTTGTACTCGTACACCACGTGTTCTGCCAGTTGCTTCGTGAAAGTGTAAGTGTTTGGCAGCTCTCCTAGATACCTGCAATTAGTCTTATAACAGTACAAAAAAAAACATAGGACGTCCACTGTTGGACATAGACCTCCCCCATGGACCTCCAGTTGCCTCGGTTGGAAGCGGCTTGCATCCACCGTGAACCCGCGACTTTTACCAGGTCATCCGTCCATCTCGTTGGTGGACGTCCTACGCTGCGCTTGCCGATCCGCGGTCTCCACTAGAGAACCTATCGGCTCTACAAAAAATGGACCCCGAATATTTGCATCTTACAGCTGCCATGTTTTTTTAACGTCACCTATCTAAAGACTTTTGGATTGTCAGGACAAATCTAACGATACCTCAATTCCCCAAACTCCGTCGTTAACCACTTTTGCTTCATTCTTATTTTATGTTACACTTTAATATGTTTTTTTTACGTCGAATAAATTCCATTAAAAATAGCCTAACCACAAAAAAATCATTTTTAATACAAGCTTTTTTTGCTGACTGTACTTGCATTGTCACCCAAACTACATTTGCATACCAAATTTCAAGTCTATGCTATTAACCGTTGAAGAGTTCCATCCTGAGGAGACGATCCTGACCCTACCAGGGTGTCACTACTAGATTATTGTATTGTCACGCGATTTACATAAGTATTCCAAATTTAAAGTCAATCGGACTAACTACTGAAAGTTGGTCAAATTTAACTTGCAAGATTTGTTTACAGACAGACAGATAGACAGACAGACAGACAGACAACAGGACAGGTGAAACTTAATAAAAACACACACTTACTTAGGCGTCAACACTCTAAGTGTATGTTCGTCAATGCTCTCGCAGACCTTCAATGTGTCCCTCCACTCCGCGTGGGGGGGGTACATGACCTCCTCTATGGGGTCCCTGTTGGTGTTCGAGTACGACGTCGATACGTGGACCAGCACCTAGGAAATAATTATAATGAAGAATTATAATTTATAATTGTTGGCAACACCAACGAATAAATATTTATAATTATGAGGTAAATTAAATGTTATGACTTTTTTGAATGGCAACACTGTCTCTCTCTTGCTGCAGCTACGACTTTTTAGGGCGTTTTTAGAAAAAGTTGTTGAAATGTTTTTTTTTTAGATTTGGATGATAATTCGTTTTCCTACTCAGAAGCACTTTCGATTGTAATAGGAGAAAAAAAGTGTCCTAGGTTTGCATATACTTTTGTGTTATAATCGGAACCCCTTACTGAGAATTTTTGAAACGTCAAGATTTTAAATTCTAAAAGCAATACAATACAGCCAAGGGCATAATAGTACATTACTGCAGAGTGCGCGAAATAGGGGATTACCGGCCGAGTAGTTAACGAGTGTGTTGAGTGTCGCGGACGAGGATTTTATAGTGCTTTTCTCAAATAAATCCAAGGAAATAATACCATGTTACTTGATGATGAACTCATATCGGAAAGAATAACACTTATTTGAATAAAAAAACCACTCGTTTTAGATATAAACCGTATATATGTTTTTTTCTATTCCCGCCAAAATACTCTTTTTTTAATTGGCAGTATGCCATAGATAGTCAATTAAAGAAATACAACCTACTGAAACAAAAGACAATCTCTTTTCTGGCCTTGGCTGGCAATGTTGTATGAAATTCCATTACTATCCTCTAATTTGAAACAAAAGACAATATCTTTGCTGGCCTTGGCCGGCAATTTATGAAACAAAAGACAAAAGACAATCTCTTTGCTGGCCTTGGCCGGCAATGTTGTATGAAATTCCATTACTATCCTCTAATTTGGAATTAGAACGAATCCTCAATAAATGCTATACAATGACGTACTTGGCGTTCTATGATCACGAAGATAAGGACGATATGTCCTTGGATGTTTGAGAAAATATATATACATTACCAAGACGTCAAATACACCTTTATGCTATTAACCATAAGGTCGATTTATACATATATTTGAGACTATGGCTGTATAGATATGTATGCCTTTGACTGTACAATACAAAAATCTTACCGACAAATTAGCAACTTCTTTAGTCAAATCGACTATCTCCTTCGTGCCCTGGAGGTTCATTTTGGAGGCAAAAGTCAGCGGATCATCGAACCTGAAGACAAAAATTACATGGTCAAAAACTTCTTTCTTACAAACTGTATAAGACGACCGTAGAAAGGGATGGCGTATGCAATCGCGAGCGCTCGTGTTTGACAAACCGGCTTTAATATAGCTACTGTTGCACATGCTAGTTACTAGCACAAAAGCATGCTACTATTGAGCAAATGCTACCTACTAGCATGTGCGTATAGGACACGTGCTACTATTAAGCATGCTGGTACTTCAGGTATAGTAGGAATTTTTTGAGGTGTCCTGATCTCGTTAACAGACCTTTCGAACGAAGCCATTTGTATTCTATTGTGCCCTTAACCGCATAATCATTAGTTTAAAATGAACGGAAATTTAAAGTAAATATAATTCACTGAAATAACGACTTTATTATCTAGAACAGAAAGTGCATATACAAATACACGTTCGCAAATAATTAATACTTATGATTGGATTTTTGGAGTTCTTTTGTATTTTTTATTTCAACTCCAAATTTGTTACTTTTACGGGTATCCCGTGAAACCATATCGAAAATACAAACTGAGATATGGATGCACAGAAAAACCAGAAAAAGAGACCAGCACTGGGAATCGAACCCAAGTCCTCAGCAATCCGTGCTGCTATAACCCCTATACCACTGCTGGACAGGAATCTAGACACGAATTTTTCCTATGCATACATATCTCAGGTTGCTTATTTCTACTATGCTACTTAAGCAGCAGCACTAGCGACATCTTTGTTTCGTCAAGAGACGTCACACTCTTTCGGAACTAACCGCTCACCCAGACAAGAGATGTCGCTACTAAGCAATCAAATTATGATTAGTAATTAATACTTCTTCATGAGGCTGCTAGTCTAGGACGCATTCAATTTTGAAAAATATTATCTGCCAACAAAGTTTTATTTAAAATTAACTCTCTATTCTAAGTAATAAATTCGTTATTTCAATGAGCTATTTTATGTTATATTTCGTTCATTTTAAACTGAGGCTAATGCACTTGAGGACATAATAGAATACAATGGCTTTGTTCGGCAGGTGGGCTGTTAACGAGATCGGGACACCTCAAAAAATGACTACTATACTAGCATGTTTATAAGCTTAGCATGCCAGTAACAAGCATGTGTAAGGCTGCCTTATAGTTACCTGACGCTCGCAGCTACATGGAATATGATGTTAACCCGGTTGATCAGAAGAGTTCTGTCTTCCTCGGATAATCCTGGAAGGTTAAATGTTTAATTAAGCTTAACGTCACTTGAATACAAAGGAAAACTTTCCATGTAGGTACAGATATACTGAATAATGTTTTGTCATCGTATTTCGTCGGATAAGTTTCTCAATTAGCTCCAGTAAACTTCAGTAAGCTAGTTGGGATAGCAAGATAAACGATTTCCGACAAAATACGGCCGAGCCAAACATTCACTACAGATGTAAAGGTCTTTACCCATTTTGAACATGAAACTACCGTGAGACTCACTCATATTAAATATAATGACCCGGATAACTCACGTCTCACGTCACGTGTGAACGTACCTTTACAGAGCGATGTTGTTAGTGTTGTGTGCTACCCTACATTTGACAGTTGTAATGATGATGAAAACGCGGGTAGTTGTGTGCCGGTGTCAGTTTCGTCGGGTAGTCGCGCGAGCAGAGCGGCGGCGCGCAGTGCGCGTGTTGCAGCAGCCGCTGAGTCGCGTTGCTCCGAAGACGAAGGGCTACGGATTAGCCCGAAACATGTCGAGCTAAACTCGATTTAAGACGTGAGTTATCCGGGTCATTATATTTAATATGTCTTTACCCATTACACCGTATCATACCATGAGCGTAATAGCGCAAGCGTTTGCACGTGTCAGGCAAAAATATATTCTTTGTATCGAAAAGTATGAGCCTAGGTCCACTACAGTGCTGTAGCATGCTGCGGGTACACTTGATGCACCGTTTCGTTTTACTCAAAAGTTGCTGCGGTCTAAATATATGGAAGTATTGTATGGACGTTGTATTTGATAGGAACTTGTTTAATAATTGGTAGACCACTTATTTATTCTCTTCTTTCAGTGTTAGCGTCCAAGCTTCGCACCCATACAGTGATAAGGTCAATCTTAATGTATGGGTGCGAAGCTTGGACTCTAACACTGAAAGAAGAGAATAAGCTATTAGTGGCGGAGAGGAAGATCTACAGGAAGATTCTGGGACCTACAAGACAAGTGGATGGAGCCTGGCGTGTCAGGAGAAATGTGGATGTGGAAGACCTGGTGGGCGAGCCCAACATTATAGGCGAGGGCAAGTCTGCGCGGCTTCGTTGGCTCGGCCACGTGGAGAGAATGGGAGAGGATCGTGCGGCCAAGAGAGCATACCTAGAGCAACCGACTGGAAGACGGCCAAACGGAAGGCCTAGGTATCGCTGGCTGGATGAAGTCCGAAAAGACCTGTGCGACATGCAGGTGGCAGACTGGCGCCTTGTTGTACAGGATAGGAACAATTGGCGGAGTCTTGTGTCGGAGGCCAAGATCCACTTTGGGTCGCTGAGCCGGCGAAGTAAGTAAGTAAGACCACTTATTTGGCTTAATGTAGGTACAATCGAAAAAGTGAATATTTACCAGGGTGGAACCTTTTTGTGCTACTAATATCATGTTGACTTGACATCCTATACTTTTGTCCAGGAAATCATAGTGAAACGTTCCACCCTGTGTACGTACATGGGTCGGTCTGTTAGACTGAATGTTTGGTGTTGTACCTAAACCAGCCTCCATTATGTCGCCAGCAACCACGAATACTTTTGACTCAAAAGCACCAGGCCTCTCTCTCCTAAGTCGATCGAAGCACTGAAAAAAAAAAATTAACCAACTTATATAACAGTTTAACCCGACTGCCCGAAGGAGGATTATGTTTTTCAAGCGTAGGTATGATATGTATCCTTACTACTTTCTACTACTACTAATATTAGAAATGCGAAAGTGTGTTTGTATGTTTGTGTGTTTGTCGCGATGGATCGACGTGATTTTTGGCATAGAGATAGTTTATGGGCCCGAGAGTGACATAGGCTACTTTTTATCCCGGAAAAATGCACAGTTCGCGAGTGAACAGCGCGCGATAACCGAATACCATGCGGGCGGAGCCGCGGGCAAAAGCTAGTGTATCTATATACTGTTGAACTTTAAGTTAGCTACTTAACAGAGTTTTAGACCACTAGACTTGTTTTGTACTTTTAAATTGAAAATACAAACTGAAATATAGATGCACAGAAAAACCAGAAAAATAAGACCATCACTGTATACCGTACCGCGTGCTATACCGCTACACCACTGATGGTCAACGGTACCGACACGAATTTCCCCTGTGCACCTCATATCTCAGCTTGTTTGTTTCTTATTTCGCTAGCGACATCATTGTTCTTTTATGTATTTTTAAGGCAGTCTGCTTTTCTAAGGTTACGCGTCACGAAAAGAGAAAGAAAGAGAGTGAGATTTATTTTAAGAGATAAGCAGAACCCTATTAATGTTGCTACACAGTCCGTCTGTCTACCTCAGGGCTATATCTCAAGAACTATATAGTAGGTAGTTAGTATAGAAGTAGGTATAGTAGTAGTAGTATCGTAGGTAAAAAGCGTTGCGAGACTTGCATCTTTTACGGTTCCGGTATTTTCCATAATTTTCATTTGTCATAGAGTAATGAAAGTATTTTCTTTATAATTGATATTAAACTAACCCAAATTAACCTATTGTATCCTATAAGATATCATTTAAAAAAAAACCTGTTAACAGCACGGTTCCGTAAAACGGGGTGAGTAGACACGATTCTGAACTTCCAAATTATTTTTAAGAATTAATTGAAATAGTAAAGGACCTAAGATTGTTTTTCTATTGCGAGTCCTAAAAAGCTCTCCAAGTTTGCATCAGAAAAATAATTTATATTATTATAATAATTAATATTGCTCTTGGTATAGCGAAAATTAAAAAAAACGCAAGATTTTTACAAATCCGTAAAACAGGGTCAGTAGACACGACATATGGGGTGAATGGAGAATTCAGTCAGGGTTGTCATAATTATGAAAAAAATATATGCGGGTGAACTTGTCAAAGGAATAAAAATAATAATAGTACATTACTGTAGAGGCTGGGAAGTTTTGGGAACCCTCACGTATTCATTACTATAAACCCTTCCCGTCGTTATTTTTCACCCCACTGTCGTGACTTCTCACCTCAAACAGCGTCCTTAACAGCGTCATCTAGTCACCCCGTATGCCGTGTCTATTCACCTGATTCTAACCGAAACGTTTATGAAATTACTTTTGTATAATTACTCCTGATTATCAATAAACTCGGTCAAATGTTTTATTATTTAGACACTGCAGACACCGGGTAACTAAATTAAAACTACTACACTGTAATTATCACTAAAATCACTGTTATAAAAAAGTTTTTGGAACTTATTTCTTACCTTGGTGGCATACAATACAATACAATACAATACAATAACTCTTTATTGCACACCAATACAGCAAACAGTACAGAGAACACAAGTATATACATAGAGATTTTCTAAGGTAAGCAATAGGCGGCCTTATCGCTTCAGAGCGATCTCTTCCAGGCAACCTTTACAATGGCCAGAAATAAGGAATACATTTTAGCAGGTGGTGCAATTTACAGTAGATTAGAGCTGTATCAAGAATACATAAAACTAACATATCTCTCGTTGCACTAAAATATTTAATACTTCTGACTAACTTCACGGCTATCGAGTGTTGCAAGCAAAATAAACAAATACTGAACTTAATACTAAAAACTAAAGTAATTGGCTTTAGTGATCATGGTGTTTTGTAGCCATGCAAAAAATCATAAGAATATTTCTAATCACCCCGCGTTTTATATTCACCCCGTTTTACGGTTCTATATATTTTATGGCAAACGTTGTTATTGCAAGTGAAATTATGGCAAATCAAATTATTGGTAATGAGGGTTTTTCGACAGGCGAAACATCGCTAGATGGCGTTAGTATCGTGATGTCCGTTTGCCATTTCTGTCACGCTTGTGATTGGATACAGATCCAAATGAGCCAATCGCAAGCAAGACTGAAACGCCACCCCGACGCAAAAAGAGGGGTGTTATAAGTTTGGCCGCTGTGTGTCTATGTGTCTGTCTGTGGCACTGTGCCTCTTAAAGCAGGTTTTCTAGCAATGGTTGTTCCTATAGAGTTAATTTATTATTTCAACGTAAACTAACCTAAACTAACACAGTATATACATCATAACTAATCTGAAAAAAATAGCAAAAAGTAGGAGAATAAAACTAATTTAAAAATACAAAACTATCGCAGTTGAGCCGCGGCAAGGATCCCAGGATACTGGCAGCATTGCCACGCTGGATCGCGAGACAGCCGTTGGGCAAAGTAGGAGCCAGCCCTGAGATCACCAGTGGCATGGACCAACCTTGTGGACAGCTCCTTGCACAGTTTTTTTGTTTGAGACGACCTCGGGCCATGTTTTAAACTTTGAAGTGACAATGGTTTTCAAACTTTTTGTTGGTTTTGTTTAGGTTATACTTACAATGGAGGAGTATAGATCTGCGAGTCTATCTTCTGACTTGACGCCTTTTTTCCCGCGCAAAAGTAGATATATCCTGTCCAAGTCGGTGCATGAATACAGCAGTTTCTCTATCAAAACCTTTCCCATGAAACCTGAAACCAATAAAAATTTTAAAAAATTAGAAAAATGCACATTACCGATTTCGAGCTAGTAGGTACCTAGTGCTAGAAAAATATTTTCAAGGGTTTTGTAGTCGGTTCCATTTTTGTTATTTTTTTGTTTTTTTGGAGTCGGCTTTACTTTTTTGTTAAAATTTTTCTTTATTTCTCACTTTTTAGTGCTTCGTAGCCAAAGTACAGATTCACAACGATTCCATAAAGCCCAAACACGGCTTAGTTACGTTGTTTTATAACAGAGTTCCGTTGCCTACCTTCCGGCTTCAGCATCAGATCAGTTCGAAAGAATCATTAACTTAAAGCTCCTTCTTAGTCGCTTATCTAGGTATGTTAATAATGATCGTTTATAGACGAGCGAGCATTACTTAGCTTTGACGAGTTCCATTGGTCATCTACGGTCTTCTTCATCAGGTCCAGGTTACCAATGATACTTTCTGAATGTAAATGCATATCTTAATGCTAAAAATGCCAAAATCGCCATAGGTGTGCCTATAAAATTTGAGGTTTGCCCTCGATTTTCCTAGGATCCCATCATCAGATCTTGACTTGGTGACAATGGGACCACTTTAGAAGAGTACCCTTTCGAATAAAAAAACAATTTTGAAAATCGGTTCACAATTGACTGAGTAATCGGCGAACATAAAAAAAATACAAACATTGGAACATAGAACCTCCTCCTTTTTTGAAGTCGGTTAAAAATACGATGGAAACACATTGTTCACTAGATGTGTACTACTACTATGTAAATACTACAACTGTAAAAATGCTTTACTACATGTATGTATTATGATAAAGTGGTGAGGGTCCAAAAACCTGCAAAGCAATGGCGATGTGTGAAGTTCTAAAACGGCACAAGACTCGCGTGGGAACTTCGGGCCAAGCCCTTTCATTTTAAGAGGAGACCTGTGCCCAGCAGCGGGACATAATAACAAACTAGATAGCACTGTATTGTAGCTTTCATAATTTTTGACTTTAAAACCCATTCTTTGTCAATGCCTAGCTGATTGCTCCTCTTATCCACTCAAAGGTCCGCCTTTATAGCATTATCTCAAAGTTGGTTAATTGTATTATTTTCTTGTGTACAATAAATCATTTAAATACACACACATGCATGCATAGAGACAGGCATGGCGAAACCACAAGCGTTTTTGTTTAACAGTGGATCTCTAAAAAAAAAAGTAGTTATGAGAGCGACCGATGTACTCTACTCGTATATCTATAATTGACGCTATTTTCCTGCATTTTCTCACATCATCTTGCATCTCGCTCCCTCTCATAATGCAGAAGTGATGCAATTTTCTCACAATATTACGTCTTTACTGTACTATTAATGTTCTAACATTGTTTTAGAAATGTACTAATTACGTACTATATTTGATGTAGGTACATATGCTTGTATGTAAATATCGAAAGCTAGTAAGTATATTTTTTAGTATTCCGTAGTCTTAACAAGGAACCCTTAGTTCTTTCTGTTTGTCCGTCAGGGGCCATTTACCCGACTACCCCAAGAAAGGTTATTTTTTAACAGCGCCTACATACTACATAGATTTTAAATAATTTATTGAATCAGGCGTTACTTTGCGGAGGTCCATATCAATGATTTCCTTGCTCACCCGCGACCTTACGATAGCTAAGCTTATGCAAAATATGCGTATTGCGCCAACACGCGTTGGTGTCTAACAACTGGTAGCATGGTGTACGGTTGTGTCACTCTGAAGATGAGCTCTGGTTGAGTTCGAAAACGCTTCAGTGAGTGTGGTGGTGGTGATAGATGGGTTTGTGTGATTTGTGTGTGTTCTTACAGTGTGGAGGTGGAGGAACTGCATGAACACGCATATTTTGCATAAGCTTAGCTATCGTAAGGTCGCGGGTGAGCAAGGAAATTATTTTAGTTCATACATAGATTTTAATTCAAGTCATCTGGAAGTGGGTTAGGTTTTGGATGTAAGGTCAGTCAGTCAGAAAAATGACAATTTTTTGATGTTTGTATTTTAATAATCGATTGAGCTACATACATAAGTTTACCATATTTCAAGTCGATCGGACTACTGGTAGTGGGTCAAATTTAACTTGCAAGATTTGACCCTAATAAATAAATAAACGAAAAGGGCAAGTTAAACAAAAGCTTGTAAAAAAGGAAATAATTAAAGTCAAAAGTCGTGCATGATTTGATATTGTTCGTGAGTGCATGTGACTCGCACTTGACCGATTTACTGGTGGCTCTGACCACCTTTTTAGGGTTCCGGAGCCAAAATGGCAAAAACGGAACCCTTATAGTTTCGCCATGTCTGTGTCTGTCTGTCTGTTTGCCCGTCCGCGGCTTTGCTCAGGACTATCAATGCTAGAAAGTTATAATTTTGCACGGATATACTGCATTGTATTGTATTGTAAAACTCTTTATTGTATATAAACACATGAAAATAAAATAACACAGGATAATAAGATGTACAAAGGCGAACTTATCCCTTAAAGGGATCTCTTCCAAATATATATGTAAACTATGCACAATGCCCCGCGCTGCGCTGCCTTTGGATGAGGAAGCCCGTTTTAGTTAATTTTATATGTTTTTTTATTTTTATTTTTATGTAAAAATTCAATAAAATATGGACCCTTTAGAAAAAAAAAACTATGCCGACAAAATGGTACAATAAAAAAATAAATTTTAAAGGGTACCTCCCATAGATGTAAAGTGGGGGTGATTTTTTTTTCTCATCCAACCCTATAGTGTGGGGTATCGTTGGGTAGGTCTTTAAAACCATTAGGGGATTGCAAAGACAATTTTGCGATTCCGTGATGTGTTTGCGAAATATTCAACTTTAAAGCGCAAATTTTCATTAAAATCGAGCGTCCCCCCCCGCCTCTAAAATCTAAACCGGTGGGTGGAAAAATTAGAAAAAATTCAGGATGGTAGTAAGTTTATCAAACTTACAAGGAAAACTATAACGGTTATGTTTGCTTGAGAATTATTAGTAGTTAAGAGTAAATAGCAGCCTAAGGTATAAAATATACTCGTACCTAAACTTGGAAGATTCCGTATAAAATACGAAATCCTTACAAAAATATAACTTCATTTTTTCGTAATGGCTACGTAACCCTATTTTGGGCGTGTCCGACACACTCATGGCCGGTTTTTTGAGGGCTAGATCCGCGCCTGGCTGCCGCGTGTCTAGATTTCAAAAGGGCGTCCAAAGGTGTGGGGTGTATGGCCTTGACTATGGCCCGAGCCCTCTCATTCCGAGAGGAGCCCTGTGCTCTGCTGTGGGACGTATTTAGGCCGAGTTGAATCAATATTCACTGCGAGACACGAACCTACTTATTTAGTATGAAACGTATCTATCGCGGAACAATCAAGGACGGGCCGACACGATCATAAAGAGCTATATAATTAAATGTAGTTTTCCTTGTCATTTCCATAGTGCAATAATAACAGCTCTGGTGACCTTGTGGTTCGAACTATGGTCTCTCAAATTTAATGAAATAATCCATACTAATATTATAAATGCGAAAGTGTGCGTGTTTGTATGTTTGTCCGTCTTTCACGTCGAAATGAAGCGACAGATCGACGTAATTTTTGGCACAGAGATAGTTTATGGGCCAGAGAGTGAAATAGGCTACTTTTTATCCCGTAAAAATGCACAGTTCCTGAGGCTCACCTGAGCGGAGCAAGGATAGGTAGGTAATTGAATTGTAATTCCGGAATTTCGCTAAATTTTTATGTGAATCCTCAAAAAACACATCGTGGTCGCATTAAAAACGACCGTGCCAAATTTCAAGACAGTTTTTTTTTACTACAGGTAGGTCGATTCACAACAGCTGTTGTTGTTGTTGTGTTTCGGCGTGGAGAGTAAGACAGCCGGTGAAATTACTGGCACTTGAGGTATCCCATCTTAGGCCTCTAGGTTGGCAACGCATCTGCAATCCCCCTGGTGTTGCGAGTGTCTATGGGCAGTGGTGATCTCTTACCATCAGGAGACCCACTTGCTCGTTTGCCATCCAGTCGAATAAAAAAAAAAAAAAGCTGGCACGAATGGATTAAATGAGTGAATTAAAGCATCTTTGTATTTTTCCTATTCGAATACACATAAACGTCATTCATCTGTCATTTTCCTACAAAAATGTCTAAGTGACATTGCTTTCGTTCAATCTAGTTTTGCCAGCTCTTTTGAATCGATCTCTACTTTATCTTAGGGCATTTTCATATTAAATGACGCTTTAATTTTTTTTTAGAATTAAGTGATTCTGGGTTCTTCTTACTCCGAATGACGAGCATTGTTGATTTTGACGAAGAAAAAAAGTCCCAAAATTTTCATAAAAATGTTTTGTGTTCATTTTGTAACGACAGGTAAGTATGAAAAAAAAGTCACGAAAGTGACAATAGGGTGAAATTAGACGCTTTTTCATCGTGTCCAAATCAATAGTGCTCGTAAGGAAAACCCAGAATTACCTAATAGGGAATATTAATACAATGTTCTGCCGGCAGAATGCAGCAATGTCTTAAACATATGTTATTTTCCCACTAACGTCGATAAGCCAAAGGCTACTAGAAACAAAGGGAAGCTTAAAGTTCCATCTTACAGACTGGCTAAAACCAAAAAGTCGTTTCTGGGAAATTGCATATACGTTTTTGCTTATAATTTAGGCTATAACAAGCACTTATGAATGTCAAAAAAAATCTACCACCGGTTCGGAAAAACCTCTGTTGAGAAGAAACTCAACGAGGTATATTTTTTTAACAAGATTAACAATCTTATTAAATGATATCTGCGAGTATACATCACAAGTATTTAACACAACTTTATTTTTAACACAGTAGGTTCGCTAATGCGGATCGGAATTATTTACAAATATCCATGATATAATCATTAACTTTACTGTTGAGACCTTAGGGCCCTGGTCAGCCGACATGAAGTTTTTTATAAAGGCCCTGTCGTCCCGGTTGGTCGACGCTTCTGGGGACTCAAGAGCTGGCGCGTACTTATCCCAGCGGATCTCACTTGCGGTCCAAAGGGGTAATGCGGCCAGCGTCATGGGAACCCTGCCACAGGCAGATCTTTTAGACGGGGTGTTCTTTTTATAATTTTTATTTTTATACTCACATATAGATAAATTTAGTTAAGGTTTCTTAGGTAAGTTTTCTTTGTCTTCTTATGATTATTATATTCCTATATATAATTTAACTTTATAATACGCCTTCGATATTAATGTCTTCTTGACAATAGATCTGAATTTTGTATCCGTTTCATTTGTATATTTCCTAGCATAGTGAATAACCCACATAGGCCACATACATAATATAAGTTATATATTTTGTAACCAATTGTCTTACCTCTTTTACTTTAACTCAAATATGCATACAAAGGTTGAAATTAACAAGTCAATACGACCCGTGCGGCTAGCTCAAGATTTTGTAATTATTTCGCATCCTTTTCTAACTTAATCGAAAGGAAAGAGAAGAAAGCCCAATTAGAAATAGCATATCATGCTCACCATCTTGAACTAAATATACACATCCATACTAATATTATAAATGCCAAAGTGTGTGTTTGAATGTTAGATAGTTTATGGGCCCGAGAGTGACATAGGCTACTTTTTAACCCGGAAAAATGCACAGTTCCCGAGGGAACAGCGCGCGATAACCGAATTCCAGGCGGGCGAAGCCGCGGGCAAAAGCTAGTTCTTATTATAATGTGAAAGTTTGTAAATATGTACAATGTATGTATGTATATTTGTTATCCTTCATGCTGAAATGGATAATGTTTGAAGTGGTTGGAGATCCGAAATAACACAGAGTTTTTATCCTGATACTAGCTTTTGCCCGCGGCTTCGCCCGCGTGGAATTCGGTTGTCGAGCGCTGTTCCCCCGGGAAATGTGCATTTTCCGGGATAAAAAGTAGCCTATGTCACTCTCGGCCCAAAAATTATAACTATGCCAAAAATCACGTCGATCCGTCGCTCCGTTTCGGCGTAGACGGCCAAACATATAAACACACACACTCTTGCATTTATAATATTAGTATGGATTTCCACGGGACCGGGATGTACTAAGTATTATCTATTCTGTGCCGGGATGAAATCTCGAAATCTCAACCGCTGGATTTAGAGTCTTGAAATTTATCATACTTACCCAGATGTACCATCAGCCAAATAAGTGGTCTACCAATTTTTAAACAAGTTCCTATCAAATGAATATGTTGCTAAAGTCGATATTTCATGTTGACAGACACATCTATTAAGAAGCCGTGGTGGCCTAGTGGTTTGACCTATCGCCTCTCAAGCAGAGGGTCGTGGGTTCAAACCCCGGCTCGCACCTCTGAATTTTTCGAAATTCATGTGCGGAATTACATTTGAAATTTACCACGAGCTTTGCGGTGAAGGAAAACATCGTGAGGAAACCTGCACAAACCTGCGAAGCGATTCAATGGTGCGTGCGAAGTTCCCAATCCGCACTGGGCCCGCGTGGGAACTATGGCCCAAGCCCTCTTGTTCTGAGAGGAGGCCTGTGCCCAGCAGTGGGACGTATATAGGCTGGGATGATGATGATGAGACACATCTATTGACATTATTGTTTTATGACATGCAAACGATTTTCAACTTTATGGTAGTAGACCACATATTTGGCTGATGGTACATATACCTACACGTAGGTAGTGCATAAATTTGACAACCGGATGGCCAAGTGGTTAGAGAACCTGACTACGAAGCTTGAGGTCCCGGGTTCGATTCCCGGCCGGGCAGATATTTCTATGAATAATACAAATATTAGCTCTCGGGTCTTGGATGTACGAGTAAATATGTATTTAAGTATGTATTTATCTATATAAGTATGTTTATCCGTTGCCTAGTATCCATAGTACAAGCTTTGCTTAGTTTAGGATTACTTAGGTCAATTGGTGTCAAGTGTCTCATGATAATTTATTTATTTTTATTATATTAAGATTTGATCCGCCGTCCGCACATATAGTTATTATATGTTGATACATTATTATATACACGGTGTGTTTAAAATACAATTGTACTTACCAGATCCGCCAGTTATAAATATAGTTTTTCCTTTAAAAAACTCGGGTATAGTCGGCACATTTGTAAAGTCTCTATCTTCTAAAAATCCCATTGTGTACAAGCGACCTGCGCGCGCGCTGCTTCCAGTTCAAATGTCGGGCGGCCGCGGAGCGCCATTGTGCTGTTAATGAGACGCCATCCGCTGTTGAATGTGTTCGATGATTTAATTTATTTTTTATTAAAAAATGTTTAAGTCTAAGGCCAAAAATTTCAGAAGACCTGAATGGTGCTCCCTTTTCGCACACAGAAATTTCATTGAATTTCGTTTCCCAGAAACTGTTTCATATAATTCCGGATTCCGATAGTTTAAAAAAATGTCAGTTTTACTAAATTTTTTTTTTTTTTTATTCGACTGGATGGCAAACGAGCAAGTGGGTCTCCTGATGGTAAGAGATCACCACCGCCCATAAACATCTGCAACACCAGGGGTATTGCAGATGCGTTGCCAACCTAGAGGCCTAAGATGGGATACCTCAAGTGCCAGTAATTTCACCGGCTGTCTTACTCTCCACGCCGAAACACAACAGTGCAAGCACTGCTGCTTCACGGCAGGATTAGCGAGCAAGATGGTGGTAGCAATCCGGGCGGACCTTGCACAAGGTCCTACCACCTGCAAATGATATTGTAACGGATAACTCACGTCTTAAATCGAGTTTAACTACATTTACAGTGGCAATAAAAATTACGATAAAAACGCGGGTAGTTGTGCGCCGGTGTTAGTTTCGTTGGGTAGTCGCGCGAGCAGAGCGGCGGCGCGCAGTGCGCGTGTTGTAGCAGCCGCCGAGTCGCGTTGCTCCTAGGAAGAAGGGCTACGAATCAGCCCGAAACATGTCGAGCTAAACTCGATTTAAGACGTGAGTTATCCGTTACAATATCATTTAATATGAGTAAGTCTCACGGTAGTTTCATGTTCAAAATTTCAATTTCGTGACGTTTTTTTCACACATGTATGTGACAAAACTGACTTATAAAATTTTATATGAATAAACTAGAAATACATTTTGAAAGAAAATGTACACTTTTTTACAAGCTTTTATTTAGTTGCACCTATCCCGTTGTCTGTCTGTCTGTCTGTAAACAAATCTTGCAAGTTAAATTTGACCAACTTCCAGTAGTCAGATTGACTTGAAATTTGGAATACTTATGTAAATCGCGTGACAATACAATAATCTAGTAGTGACATCCTGGTAGTCCAGCCAGGATCGTCTCCGCAGGACGGAACTCTTCAACGGCTAATAGCATCGACTTGAAATTTGGTATGGAAGTGTAGTTTGGGTGGCAATGCATGTACAGTCAACAAAAAGTACAGTAAGCGAAAAAAAGCTTGTATTAAAAATGATTTTTCATGGTTAGGTTATTTAAAAAAAAACAAAGTCCCAAGAGGTTTGTATGTAATCCTGAAATTTCAATTCAACTGGCAGTTTTACGCGTACGAAGCCGCGGGCAACGTCTAGTGAGATAAATAAGCAAAACTTCTCCTTAACAATTTATCAATCAGCAATTTACATTTACTGCTTAGTAAGTACTCTACAAAAACTAGACGCCAAAGTGCAGTAGCTCTTATGTCACCGGTGTAGAGTTCATGTTTGCTTAAATCGAATGGAATAATTTGTGTTGACTAGGACCGAATGAAACAGTTTAACTTTTACTTACTCATTTTGAACTTTGGTATATATGTGTTTACGAAAATACCTAGGTATATTATTGAACAACTTAACCAACTTAGAAAATGTTTCATTCCTTCGTTATTATCACTCACAATTACTGAGTTGTACTTTAAGGCATTTGTTTTAGTTTTTAACCCCCGAAGCAAAAAGAGGGGCGTTATAAGTTTGACCACTATGTGTGTCTGTCTGTGGCACCGTAGCTCTTAAACGGGTGGACCTATTTGAATGCAGTTTTTTATTTTGAAAGCAGGTTTTCTACAGATGGTTCTTAGACATGTTCTATCAAAATCGGTTCAGCCTTTTTGAGATATTTACCTTTGAAGTGACAAAGTCTGGGGTTTTAAACTTTTTGTTGGTTAGATTTTTTTTTTATTTAAGAACGAGCTTGCCCAACGCAATAAAACTCGTTCTCACTTAAAACAACCGCATCAAAATCGATTCATTCGTTTGAGAGCTACTGCGTCTCAGACAGAGAGACAGACATTAGTGTCAAACTTATAACATCCATCTTTGCGTCAGGTGTCAATAACCAATTAATAATATGGATTAAAGCCGTAGATTAAAGGGCACTAAAGGAACCATTCCTTCATTTAAATATAACCTCTTTGCTAAAAAGCAAACAGAGCACATTTTTGACGGCTCTCTTATATTGTCTATGACAATGAACTAAAAAAAATGTGATGTCACTGTCATACACATCAATATTTTTTAAAACATTGTTTATTTACGTATTTTTTTGTAAAAACAGCCGTTTTTTTGATTAATTTATATTATTGTTACTAAAAATGGCAAAAAAGGACAAAAAAGGAAAAAAGGTTACGTTAAAACTTACATTATAAGTCTTAGTTTCTATTGTGGTGATATTTTTTATTTAGCAGGGTGTATATGGATTTGCATAACAACAATTGTGCTAATTTTCACTCTGCGCTTAATTGAAACTATGCAATTGCGAAATGCATAATTTCAATCTGTATACATGTAAGAACAAACTACAATCAATCAATATAAGAACACACTTCTGGGGAACGTAATAAACTGCTTACATGACTTTTATTAATTTCATAATAAATGCGGGAATTCCCACGGGAATTTTTGTTTGCAACGTCAATAAAGACCACTATGTAATTCCTACGGGAATTTAGTAAAATCCAGGAATTTCAATTCAACTGCCTTACCTATCTTATGATTCACGCGTGCCAAGCCGCGGGTAAACGCTATATCAAATATAAACTAAAGCGGCAATTACACTGAGTCGATCGAAGAGTGTAAAGAACACGGTAGTCGGACGCATTTGGCAAGCGACAGCTGCCACCGCCTTAACATGGCCGCCGCAGTAGACGGACAGACTAATGTAAAGACGAGCAGGCGAGAGTTTGCAGGTGGTAGGACCTTGTGCAAGGTCCGCCCGGATTGCTACCACCATCTTGCTCGCTAATCCTGCCGTGAAGCAACAGTGCTTGCACTGTTGTGTTTCGGCGTGGAGAGTAAGACAGCCGGTGAAATTACTGGCACGTGAGGTATCCCATCTTAGGCCTCTAGGTTGGCAACGCGTCTGCAATACCCCTGGTGTTGCAGATGTTTATGGGCGGTGGTGATCTCTCACCATCAGGAGACCCATTTGCTCGTTTGCCATCCAGTCAAATAAAAAAAATAAAAAATAAAAAAAAAAACGACGGTCGCTCGCCGAAGTAGTTTGAAACAAATTCGGCGACCGCATTAGGTGAACGACGCAGTGTAATTGCCGCTTTAGTAGCATCATCATCATCCCAGCCTATATACGTCCCACTGCAGGGCACAGGCCTCCCCTCAGAATGAGAGGGCTTGGGCAGCAGTGCGGATTGGGAACTTCACACACACCATTGAATTGCTTCGCAGGTTTGTGCAGGTTTCCTCACGATGTTTTCCTTCACCGTAAAGCTCGTGGTAAATTTCAAATGTAAGTCCGCACATGAATTTCGAAAAACTCAGAGGTGCGAGCCGGGGTTTGAACCCACGATCCTCTGCTTGAGAGGCCATAGGTCAAACCACTCGGCCATCACGGCTTCAGTATGCATGTCGTTAATTATGCGAAATGGCATTATTTCATACGAACATTATGGCAAAAGTTGTTATGCTAAATGAGTGTTATGTACTTGATTAAAACGTTATGCCTTTCAAAAGTTATGCACCTTGTTATTATGCGTAACGTTTATTATGATTTATGATGTTAGTCGAAACGTTGTTCTACAAATAGTTTTTACACTCATTAAACACCACACAATTTAGTAATACCCATCGGCCAATTTCTGTGCTTTCTTTGTATATAGCTCATGTTAATACTAGTATCTGGGCGACCGAGCTTTGCTCGGGCTATAACCCGATACTAAGCGTTTTCCCATAAAAAAGACCAAGCTAGATCGATTTGTCATCCCCGAAAACCCCCACATACCAGATTTCACCGAAATCGTTGGAGCCGTTTTCTAGATTCTGATTATATATATACAAAAATTGCTCGTTTAAAGGTATTAGGATAGATAGATTGTCTAGTCTAACAACATCTAATAATCATTTTAATTAAAAGTTTTATTAATCTTTCAGGATGACGAGCCACCAGGTAATTAAAAAATATAATAATAATAATATGATTTATTGTCATTTTGTACAAATGGAAAATCGACAACTCGAAATTGTACTCCAAGCAAAGAAATGTTAAATTCAAATACGACAAGGAAAACTGTCCATTCTGAATTACAGTCAAAGATCTGGCCCATGGTAAAATTGTCATTTTTTATGGGTCGTACTTGTAAGAATAATTACCGTTTATAAATAACTAGCTTTTGCTCGCGGCTTCACCCGTGTAGAGTTCGGTTATCGCGCGCTGTTCCCTCGGACTGTGCATTTTTCCGGGATAAAAAGTAGCCTATGTCACTCTCTGGCCCATAAACTATATGCTTAAAATCACGTCGATTCGTCGCTCCGTTTCGACGTGAAAGACGGACAAACATACAAACACCAAACACACACACTTTCGCATTTATAATATTAATATGGATTTGCAGGGGGAGGAATTTATATATTCAGTATTCAGTATTCAGTATTTATTTATTGCAACACTTTTACAAAAAATTATAAAAATGATGCCCTGTTGGGGCGCGGCAATTTTAAAATTAATTACATTAATTAACTTATACATAACATTTTATGCTATTTTAACCTCATGTATTTATCTCTGTCTATATAAGATTTATATAGACGATTTTCTGTTTGTACTGAATGACAGTAAATGTAATATTAATGGTTCCACATTCAAAGAGATTTTTACTAAAACATTCCAGAGCCAGATGTTCAGGAGGAGGTCCTGGTGGCCACCACAGACCTGGAACCGGAGCCTGAGGAGGTCCAGTACACCGACACCTCCTACACTAGCGCTTCTTTCGAGTCGCTGCCGCCTATCGTCGAAGGTAATTCAACCAGCTTTTGCGAAACCATCTGCGAAGAATTCGTATATCGCTGTCAGGCGGGAACCTGCGATTTTCCGGTATTTCCGGAAAAAACTATAAATCTGCGTCCTTTCTAAGGCAGCATGACATGATATCTGTGTGGTGACAGGCATTTAAAAAAACCAATGCGCTATAAAATTCAATTAATACCTACACATAAAACCGGCCAAGAGCGTGTCGGACACGCCCGAAATAGGGTTCCGTAGCCATTACGAAAATATTAAGTAATATTTTTCTAAGGATTTCGTATTTTGTACGGAATATTCCAAGTTTAGGTATATTTTATACCTTATGTTGACACCATTAAAAAATAATTCGAAGACATGACTCCAGTAATACTTAAAACGCTTTATTTAAACCCTGAAAACCAGATTAATTTACGATAAACTGCAAAATTAGATTTTTTGTTGCTTTAAAACAAATAAACACGAGTAGTTAGTTGATTGAGTTGGCGGACATGTGACGTCATAATGTTACTATTTCCATTCAATCTATGGTAGAATTGTGTTTTGACAGCTCATAAAAAGTACGTCAGTTGATTGGTGGTGTCAACATCCTTATTCTCAAGAAAACTTAAAAAAATCACCCACACTTTACGTCTATGAGAGGTACCCTAAAAAAAATTTTTTTTAGTTTTTATTTACACACACACTACCATACTTTACACATATATATATATATATATATATATATATATATATATATATATATATATATATATGTGTAAAGTATGCCGACAAAATGGTACAATCTACAAAAAAATTTTTTAGGGTACCTATATATATATATATATATATATATATATATATATATACAAACGACAGCTTTCATCCTTGAAACTATAAGGGTTCCGTTTTTGCCATTTTGGCTCCGGAACACTAAAAAGCCGCATTTAAATGGGTTCACCCGTTTAAGAGCTACGGTGCCACAGACAGACACACAGGCAGACAGACAAACTTATAACACCCCTCTTTCTGCGTCGGGGGTTAAAAACCACATATTAAAAATCAACCAAGTTTTATATACCCCTCCAAAGTAGCCTGAAGTTAAATCGATACCACCCTTTACCATAGTGACGAACTAGCGCAAACCAAGTACAGTAACTTTATTAACTTAATAAAAAGCATAAAGCATACAAATCACTTTAAATAACAAAGGTTAGTAGTGAGTTTATTGAGAAATCTTTTTAAAAGAAAGGGGGAGTATTTACTTGCTTTTCTTTGACAGACAATGTTCGTAAAATGTAGCTAGTTTTATTACCGCCTTTTTTGCTTAGTTTGGAATACTCAATACTCAATACTCAATATTTTATTGCTTTTCCACAATGTATGGTTACAGATGTTACAAAGAGATTATGTGATCATCATGGACCCTGTTGGGCACAGCAATATTTATACAAGAGGGCAGCTTTTATATAATTAATAAATTTTATCTTATAGCTAAATATCACAATCACATTAAACTGACTTACTTTTATGAAATTCTTAATCAATTAATATTACATCATGTCCCTTTTATCTATTAGGATTATTTATTAACATTATGTTAAATTTATCATCTATACAATGCAAATAAAGTCAGCAAATAAACTAAAAAGAACTAAACAAGTCTAGTGGTCTAGAACTCTGTTAAGTAACTTAAATTGCAACAGTCGGGACCCATTCAAAATAGTGACCAGCTCAAAATTCTCAGTAGGGTCTGGAATCTTGAACTTTAAGTTACTTAACAGAGTTGTAGACCACTAGACTTGTTTTCCCTTTTAAGTTTTTATCTAAAGCTTTTTTAAGAGAGTAAGTTTTTGATTTTGATAGTTCTAATGATTTTCTTTGTAACATTAGCAGTGCATTGCTATAACACATTTAAAAGGCGTATATTTTTCACCTTTAATAAATATACCCATGTGTCTATTCCTTTTATTGTCATGTGTGAAGTTTGTACAGTCACCAACACCAATATCAGACACAACAAAGCGCATAAATATCTGATACGACTCAATGAGGGCTATCGTTTTTTGTCTCACTAGATGGCGCACTGTTGCGTGAGGTTTTTAAGTATGGCTTTCAAAGTCTGTTATTACGGGCGTGAAAACAAAGTTTAGATTAAAATCATATTTAATACACCTTAAAACCGTACCATAAAGATATCGTGCATGCCACAGTGTTCCATAGTCCCGTTTTATTCGGAAAAAAGGGAGGACAAAGGTTTCCGAAAGACAAAACTGTCTCAAAACACAGACATTCATTGCCCGGAACGTATATTTGCCATAATTAATTTCATATATTGCAAAATATTCTCGAAATTATTCTAATTATAAATAAACCCGCGTAGCTCACCCAAAACTATGAGATTTGACATTTCGGAGACCTCACGCTACACTAGCGCCTCTAGTGGGGAATTCATACGCGATAGCCCTCATTTCTAGGGCCGGTAGTGGTAGATATTTTTGCGCGCTCCGCTGTGGCATTGATGCAGGTGAATGAACCGAACTGCTACCGTATTTCTGATGACTTTACCATTTCTTACAGAACCCAAAGCCAAGAAACCTAAGAAGGGAAAGAAGAAGGCCGAGGTACGTGCTTCTAAAACATTTACACACGCGGCAGCATGTCATGCCAAGTTCAAATTTAACTTAGTTTTGTTTTATGAACATGAAGCTCTCACTTGTGAGAGAGTTTGATGTCACATTAAGGGTCGGCAAGGCACCTGTGATTCCCCTCGTGTTGCGGGTGTCCATGGGCGGCGGTGATCGCTCTCCATAAGGTGACCCGTCTGCTCGTTTGCCCCCTCATAAAAAAAAAACAAAACAACATTACAAATAAGTGCTATATAAAGGACTAGTACCGAACACCGATAAGCTACCGGACAACGGCCAACCGATGTCTTTTTACCCGACTGCGAAGAAGGAGGGTTATGTGTTTGACCCGTATGTATGTATGTCTATTCCTATGTCCTCGTAACTACTCAACGGCTGAACCGATTTTGATAAATGATACGTCATGGGATTCTTCTTAATGGTGCGAGTGACACTGGGTACATGAAATTCTTAAAAAATTAAAATGGCGGATTTTTGGCACCGAACTGTCTTCAAAAAATTTTTTATTCAAGCCTCGATAGGATGAAATTTGTTTTGAAGACAATTATTATTATTATATATATTATTAATTATTATTATTATTTCAATTAATCCTACTCAATAGCAGGGTATGAAAATGAAGGGATTTAAAACAGATTACAAAAATATATACAAGTCTAGTGTTTTTAATTACCGTTTTCACAGAAATATCAAAAAAGTACAAAATAATACAAATTAAAAAAATCACAACCCGACTGCTTTAAAAGTACTAAAAAAGAAGAAAACAAGACGTGGACGTAGTGGTCTAGAACTCTGTTAAGTAGCTAACTCAAACTTCAACAGTCGGGACCCATTCAAATCGCGACCAGCTCAAAAAGTCTTAATACCTAATGGGTCCCGACTGCTGAAGTTTAAGTTAGCTACTTAACAGAGTTATAGACCACTACGCACATGTCTTGTATTCTTCTTTTTAGTATTTTTAAGCAGTCGGGTTTTGATTTTTTAATTTATTGTTATATTCAACAACCTCCTTTGTCTGTCGTTTCATCTCCACGTCTGTTGCTGACTGTGCCAACTGTTTTATAAACTTGGAACTTTCAACGCCTCCTTTTTTCACTTAGGTGGTGGAAGAGGTGGCCAAAGAGGCTAGTGACCTGTTCAACTGGTCTGAGGACAGTCTGCCAATAGGTAATCCTTATTATCTGTCATTAACAACAGGCTTGTTCCCTACATATTTTTCTTACAGATACATATTTCTGCAGATTCCCAACTGAACAGATTCTCGACTCAACAAATTCCCAGTTGAGCAGATTTTCGACTCAAAAAATTCTTTCAACTCGATAGTTTCTCAACTCTACATATTCTCAACTCCACAGTTACCCAACTAAACAGATTCTCAACTCAGCAGATTTCTAACTTAACTGTTTCTCAATTCAACAGATTCTTGACTCAACGAATTCTCAACAGATTAACAACTGAACATATTTTAATAAGTCGATATAAAAATAAAAGATTCATAGACTCTTATATATCTTATTGGTTATACTCTAATAAAGTAGCTCTAATAGGATTATCAGAGAAGAGATATTTTCATGTCAAATTTCCACAACTGAAAGTGATCCTGTAATGGTTCCGTTATTTCTAACTTAAAGCTAATATTTTCAGAGGAGCAAGTGAAGGTAGTAGAAGAGGAAGAGAAAGCGACAAAAAAAGAAAAGAAGGGCAAGAAAGGGAAGAAGGAGAAGGAAGAGATTCCGGCCTTCGAAAAGGTAAGCAAAATAAAAAGTAGTTTATTTATTTTTTTGCCTGAAGAAGTGCCATTTACGGAGGGAAGGCCTCCCCCCTATTTCCTTTATTTGTCACAATTTCGGGCAGTGTCTCACCTGCTGGCGTTAAGAAACACGTCTAGGTCGTCCCACCCCCCCTCCTGGGACTACCACTGCGCTCCCATCCATCCTATGGTTTCCAAATAAAAGTTACAAATGAACTTAATTTTCTTCATAGCAGTACAGCGTTCATATTATGCAAAATATCCGTTAACTAATACAGTTTATTTGCCCTAGCCCCTTCTCGATGTGTTCTAATTTTAGCACAATACAAAAAAACTTCGTCAAATGGTTGGTTGTCGTGTCTACTTAAAAAGGAACCTTTCAAATATATTTATTCCACAACCCTATTCTTTGTATTCGATATATGAAAACGAAATGATTTCAAGTAAAATTTCATGTCACGCCCCCATAATCAGTCAACTACTGATTCAATGGTTGATATGACGTTAAAAAATACAATGAACCCTCCCCTTTTTATATTTTTTAGGGATCCTCGAAGCGTCCTTTTTAAAGTACGATTTTATGTAATTATATTATCCTCGATGCAACGCTGGCAATGTTTTAATATATGGCGTAACACGTTAGCACATGCTACCATTCATTATTAGTATGTAATTCTTAACCTCACAAGACCCGCGTACATCAAAATTAGAAGCTCAATGACATTCAAGAATAGTTATAATTTTTAGATGTATCCCTAAATTTAGCACGCTGTGCCTTACGAAGATATAGGTAAAAAAAATGCATTTAAAATTTGGAGCAGAAACTGCACAATAGTATTCTACGGAACCCAATGTTCCTTTACCAATGGTGCCTTTTTCTTTTGAAGAGTAACTTAAGGAAGTCAGTTTCGAAAAGTCTTTCGATTTGAGTACTCCTGTTTTTTAAGTAAAATAAATATTTTTAGAAGTTCTAATTTTATCACAAAAAAATTTTCATTGTGGTTTAAAAAAAGCATTTTAGAGTAAAACGTCAAGTTTTACAAGGTGTTGTTTGTTCTAAGAGTGAATTTTCAAGTTATACAGGCTGTTGATTTTTCTAAAACTGAACCTCAAGTTTTACGGGTTTTATTTTTCTAAGCCTTTTTAAAGCACATTTTCTACAT
The DNA here is from genome assembly GCF_025370935.1 of Choristoneura fumiferana. Lineage (NCBI taxonomy): Eukaryota > Metazoa > Arthropoda > Insecta > Lepidoptera > Tortricidae > Choristoneura > Choristoneura fumiferana. The sequence continues at coordinate 5,923,595 of NC_133499.1, forward strand.
ATAAATTGTTGTGGCAGCCTAAAAACTGGAAGGCGATGAACAAAAAGGACAGAGAGAATTGGCTCATCCAAAGGATAGAGGAGTGGCATGCGGAATTGGAAGCGCAAAAGTTGGTTTAACTTCACACTGTCGTACTTGGAGTGTATTAATTAAAAGTAGAATATTGTCCTAATTTTAGAATGTATTAACTCCGGGTTGATTAACTTTAACTGTTATTTGCGCAACCGGACAGAACGACGAACTAAAAAAAGTTGCTTGACCCAGCTACTAATTAAAATTACTTACTCGTATGTAATGTAGGTAAAATACTAGTTTGGTAAATGTGTTTTTTTTAGTAGTAAGTAACTAAGTAAAAACAGTAAATACAATACTATATCAATAAAAAAAACATCAGTAGAGTAGGAGTTTTTTTAAATATTTAATTAGTTTAATTACTTATAATTCATTTTAACTTACTAAAAATGCAGCATAATGTACTTTAGTTTCCTGTTAACCTTAGCGGTCCCCCGACACGGACGACGCTTAGATAAAAAAATATTACTAGGTACTTATACTAAATTAACTTAGGCTAATTTTGCGGGAAATCAGCATAGTCCCCGCGGGATATGGATAAACGAATTCTTCGCAGATGAAGTCGCGGGCAACAGCTAGGTAGTGCATAATTATTTTTTACTTTTTAGTTGTCTTTTTTGGAGGCGTTTTTTTGTCGGCGTTCTTTTTCGGGCGTTTTTTTTATTTTTGCTGGCGTTTTTAGGATTATAATGTCAAAGTCAACATATAACAGTATATTTGACTTTGGCACAATAATTGCAGATCCGACTGTTAATTGTCACGGTCGACTTATACTATTTAATACGAGAGCGAGAGGGACGGTACGATACGAACTTCGAGTTTCGAGTTTCGTAGTAGCCCTCCTGATACCCACGCTACGCCACTGCTCGCAACACATCCCCGCACATCTCTTGCGCAAACGCAACCTAACGAAACGAGTAATAACCCTACGTTTCGGCCACATTGCAGTGGCCGTGGTCACGAGTGGACTCCACGCTTTACTGCTTGTAAATTTGGGTGCCCAAAACGAGAGATCGGTTGGAGTTTTTGGGTTTTTATTTCGAGGCCGATTGCAATGGAACAGAGATAATCAAATCTGGCCTGAATTAAAGCGTGCGCCGCCGCAATTGCTAAACGTTACATAAACAACTTCTATTTTCGGTTCACGAAGTATATAACCTAACTAACAACAAAACAAAACAACAGTAGCAGCAGTAACAGTAGTAGAGCAGTAGTTAACAAAAGTTCTCGAATGGCGTCCGCGGACCGGGAGACAAGCTGTCGGTAGGCCTCCAACAAGATGGAGCGACGACCTGGTTAAGATCGCGGGATCGCGGTGGATGCGGAAAGCACAAGACCGGTCTGAGTGGAGAGCCTTGGGGGAGGCCTATGTCCAGCAGTGGACGTCTTTCGGCTGGCATGATGATGATGATGAATAAAAAATTGAAAAACCCCTGACTTTGTTACTTCTAAGTCCAATGTCTCAAAAACGGCTGAACAGATTTTAATGAAACATGTCTAAGAACCATAGCTAGAAACCCTGGTCCACCCGTTTAAGAACTACGGTGCCACAGACAGACACATAGCGGTCAAACTTATAACACCCCTCTTTTTGCGTCGGGGGTTAACAAGCAAACTTAAACATCCTTATTTATATTGATGCACGATACCAGCGCCACCACATTTTGTGTTTTATTTTGGAACTAATGAGGGGCATGGTTGTCAACGGGCATCGATCATTTATTAGCAGGCCATCTAGTTCAGCAAATGAACTATAGATGGCGCTGTATCGAACACTGTGGCTGAAACGTCCAGGTAACTATAACTCGTTTCGTTAAGCGACAAGTCCCGGGTGTTGAATTAGTTATGAGTGAAAATCCCAAAAGTTTAAAACTTACTCTGACGTCACGCCTCTTTCCAGGCAAGCGATTCTAGCGGGTGCGAAAGAGAAGAAAGCAGCGCTGGCTCGCGAGAGGGCAGAACTGCTGGCCAAGGACAATGCAGAGCAGGAGATCAGAAGAGACTTGCTGGCGAAGGCTTGCGTGCTTTTTCAGAGTGAGCTTGGATTCTCCTTATAGCAAAATTTCCGTTCGCATTTTTCCCGAATGATTTTTTCGCACTATGGTTTTTTACTGAAGCTTATTTTCATAGTAGCTTTTTCCAATCAAAATCGACACAGACACAGTGTCGACGGAGCTCCACGGCGGAGCTCCTACTTTTGTGTAGTTTTGGCCCTGCGGGCCGATATAAACTTAACATAACCTAAACCTACTTATGTTTCTGTGACGATTCTGATTGGGAAAAAAACGCTACCTGTGAAAATAAGCTTCAGTAAACAAGCATATTCAGAAAAAAATCATTTCGGAAGAAATGCGAACCAAAGGAAATTTTGCTACTTTTTTTTTTCGGTTTATCAAATTATTATTTATTCAATATAACAAATTCATGAATTCCTATCCTACAATATTGTGTAACAATAAATACTATCTAATATCCAAGACTATTTATAATCTAAACTATGTTACAAAATAAAAACGTCATCCAAATCTTCTGCCCCAGGCATTGACCCCAGACACTGGCAGCATTACTCTCTGAACTGTTATTCCTATCTTTGCGAGAGGTAAGTGCCAGCCCTGGGGCACCTGAGGCCAACACCAGACGAGTAGATAAGTCCTTGATAATTTTGCTACTAGGAATTAACGATTTTGGGAATTTGATCTCAAATAATAAGAAAGAAAAATAATAACAAATTTTAAGTGAAAGCGTAAGTAAGTATCTTAGATTAAAAAAGCTAGAGGCCGTACCTATTGTCCGTTTCTGACGCTCGCGATCACAATCAAATGACAGTTATTCCTTTAGATTTTTCAGGATAACATAAAACATGCGCTGTTTTAACGGGTGAATACACGACTCTACTGCTAACATAATAAGAGCGCGTGGAGACCTTTTTACTCTACATAACTGACGGACGTGACATCTTATCTTACTTCTTACTAATCTTCTAACTAATATTATAAACGCGAAAGTTTTTATGGATGGATGTTTGTTTGGATGTTTGTTACTCGTTCACGCAAAAACTACTGAACGGATTTGCATGAAACTTGGCATACATGTAATATATACCCTATATCCCGAAATTAACGCATGGTTCCTGTGGGATCAAAAAAGGTTTAAGCTTACCAATTATGCGCGAGCGAAGCCGCAGGCAAAAGCTAGTTTAAAATGAAAGCATATAAAAAACGTTAATTGCTTTTTTTACAGAATTCGAAAAAGAAAAGATAGCGTTTGAAAACAAGAAGCAAATGATGGCAGAAGTAAGTTTTTTTTTAACTCGGCTTCTATTTATCTCTTCTTCCATATACGCAGTGGTATTAAATAATTAAACATTTATTTCAGGCTCTATTTGATATTTGTATATTATAGTCTGTACGTAAAAACTAATTTTATTCTGAGATGATTAAAAATCGAATATCACGTTTTTTTTCCAGTGGCAACAATATCTACGTTGCGACGGCCTCCCAGACCCTCGCGTGGTAACACAGATGAACACCTACCTCCATCTCTGGCAGACCCAGGATGTGTGCGACGATAACGAGCTGGCGCGGCGCTGCATTGAAGCCCTACCGGTGAGCCAATTTGTGTCAATTTGAGTCATTTTGTCAATTTGTGTCAATTAATGTCAATTTGTGTCAATTTTTGTCAATTTGTGTCAATTTGTGTCAATTGTGTCAATTTGTGTCAATTTGTGTCAATTTGTGTCAATTTGTGTCAATTTGTGTCAATTTGTGTCAATTTGTGTCAATTTGTGTCAATTTGTGTCAATTTGTGTCAATTTGTGTCAATTTGTGCCAATTTGTGTCAATTTGTGTCAATTTTAGTCATTTTAAAAATAGGCAACTTATTTTAAAATAAGTTATTTGTTGCAGACTGTACTTTTTTTTGACTGTACGTGCATTGTCATCTAAACTACATATCCGTACCAACTTTCAAGTCGTTACTTTTAACCATTGAGGAGTACCCTCCTGCGGAGACGATCCTGGCAGGACCACCGAGATGTCACTACCAGATTGCACTGTCACTAAATTTACATAAGTATGCCAAATTTCAAGTGAATCGGACCACTGGAAGTGGGTCAAATTTAGCTTCCCAGATTTACCAACAAACAAATAAACAAACAGTGCGAGTTAATAAAAGCTTGTAAACCAGCGTTTGGCTTGCCGCAACACTATGCAGAACACCTAACTTATACTATTCCATGTTCTTTCAAAATTTTTGTGTGTGTGCTTTTGTTTTTTACCAATCACAAACGTCCAAGCCAGCTTTGGCCAAACGTCAAAGGACCTGGGTTCGATTCCCAGTGCTGGTCTTATTTTTCTGGTTTTTCTGTGCATCTATATTTCAGTTTGTATTTTCAAGTCACGCAAAATGTCAAAGTTGCCAAACTGACCTGGCAATACCAGCGCCATCTTGACACAGAACTCCTCATTGGTGTCAAATAAAGGAATTTTATATTCAGAATGCCTGGAAATGCTCGAAGAATTTGTCGCTAACTCAAGGCAGTATACGGCTCTACAAGCGGAGAGCTATAATGAGGTAAGAAGGCAAGCTTTTAGTAACTTCACCTTGTAATACTTACTAAAGAAATAAAGAAGAAGTAGTAGTTAATGATATTACCAATAAAAAAGTATGAGTATGAGTATGAGTAGTTATTTGTTATGCAAAGGCGGAAAGTTACTGTTTATCGCGAGTGCTTACATTGAAACCCGAGCAAGCGAAGGATTCTAGGATTGATGAATGAATACTGAGTGTAGCCGAACGACTTTAACCAAGTCCTTCGTCCATCTGGTTGGTGGACGTCCTACGCTGCGCTTGCCGGCTCACTTGCTAGACTATAAGTTCTTTTTCCATTGACAGGTTCGTCTAGCACTCCGCGCACAGCTCTCAATTGCCATACAATGCGCCTCCTACTCTATTCTTCGCAACATGGAGAAGAATCTCAAATACGAGTCCATCAAGTTAGCGACCTACCACAGACAGTTCCAGGGGCTAAAACTAAACATCTGGGTGGCTGTTAGAATGCCAACGAGAAAACGGAAGCCTATAGAACCCGATCCGTAAGAAAAAATATCTAGTATGGATAGTATTTTTTGAAGCTTATACAATACGATACAATAACTCTTTATTGAACACCAATACATAGTAAGCAGTACACAGGTATATAGAGACTTTTTCCAAGATAAGCAATAAGTGGTAACGTTAGACACTAACATTCTACTATCATACTGAACGGTTGTGTTGCTCTAAAGATGAGCTCTGGTTTAGTTCGCGCGTCAACGCGTTTAGTAAACGCGTCAGTGTAGTGTGGTGGTGGTGATAGATGGGTTTGTGTGTATTCTTACAGTGTGACGGTGGAGGAACTGCATCAACACATATTTCTTGCGTAAACGTAGCTATCTTTGTAGCGGGTAAGCAAAGTATTTGTTTCAGTTTATGGATATGGACCTCCGCAAAGTAACGCCTGATTCAATAAATGCAAGTACAGTCAGTAAAAATAGCTTGATGAGCATTTTACCCAAGACGTTCATACAGTGGATAGACGTCGAGGGGAAAATGGGTTTGATGGTCGAGTTTTACACTCTGCTTTTCACTTAGATTGCGAGGAAATGAAATAGCAACAGTGGAAACAATTGTTCAGTTTCTATGTAACTTTTATTTTTCATGTCTTATTGTATAATTGTATTTTTTTTATTTTATTGATTTATTTCATGAATTTTTAGTTTTATATAAACTAAAAATTATTAAAAAAATATGTAAAAACTTTTTTGATTCGTGGCTGTTGACACCTGATTACCTCGATCCTCGATTAGATCGCTCTGAAGCGATAAGGCCGCCTATTGCTTACCTTATAAAATCTCTATGTATATACTTGTGTTTTCTGTACTGCTTACTGTGTTGGTGTGCAATAAAGAGTTATTGTATTGTATTGTATTGTACCTTGGTCTTAGACGAAGATTTTACTTTATGCACTAGAGCATAAAAAGTCATTTTATCCAGCATAAACACGAACTTTACGAGCATGAGAAGTGAAACAATATTTTTATTTCCAGTGAACCTGTAGAGCTAGAGTTCCCGGCGCTGAAAGTGGGTCTAAAACTGCCCGTGACCATAGACGGCAGCCGCGTATGCGTACGCGCAGCCCGCTCCATGATAGATCTGCTGAGCGAGGCTTCCAGAAGCTTCGCGCTCGCTGATGAGATACCTAACAGGTATCAAGGTGAGACTTGGTATGCTGAGATTAACTAGTGATATAGCCTCCTGGGTCCTCGCGTACTTTATAAGGGACTAATTAACACCAAGAACAACGGCCAAAATGTACTTGATGAAGTACAAATTGTTCATTGAATAAAGAATTCTAAGAATTTTGAAATAATATCCAAAAAAGCAGGTCAACCTCGTCTAGGTCTTAAGAACTAAGTTTGTTAAAAAAACGTCAGGACCCAGGAGGATAGAGAGGTGAGACTTGGTATGCTGAGATTAAGTAGTGATACAGCGAGGTGAGACTTGGTAGTATGAGATCAACTAGTGATACAGTGAGAGAGATGAGACTTGGTAGTATGAGGTCAACATGAGAACAAATGAGAAGATACGTAAAGTACCGAGGGTCACCGATAGGTATACTCAAGCTAATTAGCTCGTTGAAGTGGTAATAGACAGGCCTAGCACGGAGGACAGATGGCCGTTGGATGCGAAAAGTTCTCGAATGGAGACCGCGGATCGTCAAGCGCAGCGTAGGACGACCACGAACAAGATGGACGGATGACCTGGTTAAAGCCACGGGTTCACGATGGATGCAGGCCGCATCCAACCAAAGCAATGGAGGTCTAATCGGGGAGGCCTATGTCGAACAGTGGACGTCCTATGGCTGATATAATGATGATGATGATGATGAAGTGACTTTACTTGGAATTAACCAATAGAATGCGAATCTGACAGATTTATATTTGCGGCTTTTGCTGTTGAAACTCTTGGTCCGTGGGGACACGAAGCTAAAAAAACTTTTTGATTTAAAAAAAGAAGCTTGGTCTTTCCACTGGTGATCATAGGGCTGGCTCTTTCCTCTGTCAACGTATTGGCATTGCCATATGACGAAAATACGCAGCCAGTCTTATGGGCACCCTGCCCAATAGCAGCGACTTGGGTGATATTTGTAAAAATAGATTTTTAGGATTAAACGAGCAAGTTGGTCTCCTGATGGTAAGAGATCACCACCGCCCATAAACATCTGCAACACCAGGGGTATTGCAGATGCGTTGCCAACCTAGAGGCCTAAGATGGGATACCTCAAGTGCCAGTAATTTCACCGGCTGTCTTACTCTCCACGCCGAAACACAACAGTGCAAGCACTGCTGCTTCACGGCAGGATTAGCGAGCAAGATGGTGGTAGCAATCCGGGAGGACCTTGCACAAAGTTCTACCACCTGCTAAGTTAGTTTTAGTTCTATTTTTCTCTTTCTATTTGTTAGTAATTGTATACCAATAGAAGCTTAACTAGGGTTTTTCAACAGACCTCTTCATTTTCAACGTGAAAGAGCACGTAGATATGCTGCGCATAAAGAAGGAGCAGGATGCCACCAGGACGCAGTTCTATAAGGAGATCAACGCTAAGATCAGGGAAGTGGAGCAGTTCCTCAAGGCCAACCAGTGAGTGCAAATTTTGAAGATGTACCTAATGTGTACAGGCCAATTCGCAAGAGCTGGCACGGACGTATTGAATGAGTGAATAAAAGTATCTGTGTGTTAAAGGCTGACCAGAATTATAAAAAATCTCGCCATATTGCGGAAAACCAATTGAACTAATTTCTTGCACTGGTAACAATAAATTCAAATGTCATCTCTCTATTGCTGTCAAAGTTTAACGTTGTTTGCGCGTGGTATTTTAAAGTGTTATGTTGTGTTTTTGTGCGTTAAAATGCCGAAGTTTATCCATAGCCTTGGAAGGAAAATAATTCACAATGTATAAAAGTATTTGTCATAGAAAAAGTCTGAGGGATTAGAAAATATTCCTTTAAATAACATCACCGTCACCGTTGTCAATATGACTGATAGGTAGTATAATAGTGTAAAGAATGTTGCAATATAAAACGTAGAAGTGCTGCTCTCGCGTCAGCTTTTTTATACTCTTGGTCATCCTTTACCTATTTGAATACACTTCACACAAATATAAAAATGTTGTTTGTTTTGTTCAAATAGACAGAGACGGCATCACATTTATCCGTCAAATAAAATTAGGCAATGAAACAGCCCCTTACCTATACTTTAAAACCTTTGACTACTTGTCTTGAATACTAATTACGAACTATTAATAACTAGTAAGATACTTCGACTGATGGTAACTATAGTTAAGCTAGATCACAGAATAGATATAGCTGCATGCAGTAATATCTGCTAGCAACCCTGATTGAAAGAAATAAAATACATTGATTGATATTGCTTTCCCTTTCAGATATACCAAAAATGAGAAAGAGAAGGAAGAGCTGGACAACCTTAATATGGCGGAGCCCCCGTTCCTTCCTGACCCTAGGACTTTCATCACTGAACAGAACGGTACAGTTGTAGAGGATACTCCTTCCCCATCGTATTTGTCTTGCTACTTTTACTTCATTCGGCCTCAGTACCCATCAAGACAGCATAGGGGAAGGATATAGAGTGGTTAACACCTAAGTGAAGATGTTTAGGGTTCCGTACCCAAAGGGTCAAAACGGAAACCCTATAACTAAGACTCCGCTGACTATCCGTCCGTCCGTCTGTCACCAGGCTGTATCTCCTGAAACGTGACAGTCAGACAGTTGAAATTTTCACAGATTATGTATAACAGTGGCCGCTATAACAGCAAATACCAAAAACAGAACAAAATAAATATTTAAGGGGGGCTCCCATACAACAAACGTGATTTTATGATTTAACTTCGGGTTTTTTTCCGCGTACCTTGTACTGGCACGAATTTAAATCAAAGAAATTATAACACACGTAACAAACGGGATTTTTTGCTGTTTTTTGCTAATGCCTAATGAATATTATATACTTAGATGGTATGTATGGAACCCTTCGTGCGCGAGTCCGACTCGTACTTGGCCGATTTTATTCGATTTTTGTTTACACCAAATTCTCTATAAGTAAGTAACTAAAGTCCGATCCGATCTGTCATTATTATACCTAGGCCTTTCACACTAAGAGAGAAACAAAAACGATTACTTTGCTCACGCGCGACCTTACGATAGCTACTTCTATGCAACAAATGTGCGCTCATGCAGCTCCTCCGCCACCACGCTGTAAAAAAACGAGTTTTTATAGAAAATAAATGAAAATTTCGAAAAATTTCTAATATTTATGTATTGAAAAAAAATCGAGAGCGTTCATTTTTTTTGTGTCAAAAACACATTCTAAAAGGTGTCATAAAGATTCATTGACTGGCCCTGGATTCAGAGGTTTTAAGATTTCTATGCCTTACGGGTCTCCATTAGTAGTTTCCATTCCACATGTAGACACACATGAACTTTCGAATTTTAGTATCAGTCTGTTTTTTTTTCAGAACTGGCTTTTGCGAAATACCTTAAAAAGTGCCTGACTCGAACCAGAGCTGGAGAAGTGAACTTGAGGAAATACAGGTAGGTAAATAAAACAAAATATTAAAAAAATATAATGTAGAGACTCTTTTGTTTGTCGCTGTTGACACCTGATTACTTTGGTCCTAGACGAAGATTTTACTATGCACTAGATCATAAAAAAGCGAAGTGAAAAAAATGTTTTTCACTTCTCATGCTCGAAAAGTTCGTGTTTATGCTGGATCTAGGCGACATAAAATTACTTTTTATGATCTAGGGCATAAAGTACAATCTTCTTCTGAGACCAAAGCAATCAGGCCGCAACAAACAGCCACAAACAAAAAAGTTTCTATATATTTTTAAATCGTTTTTAATCTCTATAAAACTAAAAAAAACAATCAAATAAATCAAAATTAATCACTAAACAAAATATTTATAATTATTTAGCAATGCATAAAATAAAAGGTACCTAGTAAGTGAAAAATGTTTCCACTGTTGTTATTTCATCTCCTCGCAATCGAAGTGAAAAGCAGATTGTAAAACTCGAGCATTAAACCCATTTTCCCCTCGACGTGTCTATTCACCCTCGCCGTACCTATATAAACGTCTCGGGTAAAATGGCTCGTTTTATGCTCTTGTTGTACAATCTAATATTTTCTTCTAATCATTGACTTTTCGATACAAAAATAATAAAAAGCATTGGTACATTTTTTAGACAATGGAAATTATAACACACAGAATATGTGGCGGTGTGCTCAACTTGGACCTGCTGAATGTGCCGCCACAGCCGAAGAGGATCAGGGGCAACGCCGATGTCAGCACACGTGAGTATGGCTGGCTGAGCGGAGCGGAGGAAGAAAGTAATGCGGAACGGAGTTTCCTACTGTTTTTCCGTCCGCGGTGCTTCCCCTCTCGTCCTCCGCCCCGTTTCCCCGCTACTATTCCTCGCTCAGCATCAGATGAATCCATGGGGCAAAATTTTATACCAGGTAGTGAGTTAAGATTGTTTTTTTTTTGGAATCTTTTTGTATTTTTTATTTCAATTCCAAATTTTTTGTTACTTATACGGTCATCCCGTAAAACCCATATCGAAAATACAAACTGAAATATAGATGCATAGAAAAACCAGAAAAATAAGACCAGTAAGTTCAGTTTGTATTTTCGATATGGGTTTTACGGGATGACCGTAAAAGTAACAAAAAAGTTGGAATTGAAATAAAAAATGCAAAAAGATTAAAAAAAAAACAATCTTAATTTGATTGCTTAATAACGACATCTCTTGTCCGGGTGAGCGGTTAGTTCCAATGGGGTGCTGAAAGTTTCTCGATGAGGGCTACAGCATAGATGTCGCTAGTGTCGCTGCTTAAGTGACTAAATAAGAAAACAAACAAGCTGAGATATGTGGTGCATAGGAGAAATTCGTGTCTGTATCACTGTCCAGTGGTGGTATAGCACGTGGCACGGAATGCCGAGGACCTGGGTTCGATTCCCAGCACTGGTCTTATTTTTCTGGTTTTTCCATGCATCTATATTTCAGTTTGTATTTTCGATACAGGTAGTGAGTTCCTATATCGATAATCTCAATTATCGATGCTTGTCCCATATACTAGTAATCGCCCCCAGTATTGTGTGTATTTTTTTAAGTATTGTTCTGATGGCGAGTATGAAGTTCACACAAAGCATATTTGAAATGATTTATTTATTTTTTTGTCATTCAGCCGTCTGAAATGGTTTCATCTGTCAAGACGGAGACGTTTAACGCCCGAAAACTTGGATCAAATTCTGTTCGTTGGTTGGAATCAGAAAATCAATTATGTGGAGCATCAAAAACCGTTACAAAAAGAGAAGAGAATTATGTTATTATTTTGTTCAATTTTTACACTTTAAATAAAAACATATTTTTACAAACAAAACTTGGAGTGATCACTAGTATATGGAACAAGCATCATTGACAAGATTTCATTTTTTTAACATCTGTAAATTACTACAGGAATCGAAAGAGTTTTGCCTCCTGTGCATGGGAAAATATTTATTATAATTGATTTCTCCATATTTAAAAAAATACAAAAAATTGATCCGCTCCAGTGGATAGACAGCCTAAAGATATAATAATTATGTATACTATATTTTATCGTATCGTCCGGAAATTTATTTAGATTCGTCAAACTGTCGTTGGTTAGTTAGGTTATTTTTTTCCTCTTGCTTACTACTTACTTAGGTACTGATAAATAAAACGAACTGAGCAACAATTCACTTATTTACTAGGACAAAGAGGAACACAATAAAATCCCTTGAAAAAAATCAGGTCTACTTACAAATAAAAATTCAGATTTTTTTTTAACTAGTCAGTAGCAATATGTCAAATAAAAAAACACTGGATATTCTTAAAGCTACTATTGGTATAAATTATATTAAATATCGAGTCTGTCTGTATGTTCACAGTGATGGATGATTGATTAGACTAATTTTAAATTGACAATAAAATTATTTCGTTATGTATCTAGGTGATTTTTTTACCCCACTGCTCAAAGGAGGGTTGTTTTTCGAGCGTATGTATGTCTACTTCTTTAATAGTTTCTGTAGCTTAAACGGTTGACCGGTTTTCAACGTATATGAGGTATTATTATATTATAGGTATCTGTCAAAACTGACGAAGTGAACTTTTGAATGATTCTGGCAGCCCTATCTATGTCCATCCAACGTCTAAATCCGTACATCCCACTAATATTATTACTACGAAAGTTTGTAAGTCTGCTTGTTTGTTTGTTACCTTATCACGTTTCAACCGCTGAACCGATTGAGATGAAATTCGGTATACAATATTTTGAGTCATAGGGAAGGATATAGCTTTATCGCGAAAAATTGCATAGTTCCCTTAAGTAGCGGTAAACGAATTCTACGTTGTCGCGGGCAACAGGCTTATTAAAAAATAATATTAACACTGTCTGTCTGTCTGTACCTATACAGAGTGAAATTTGTATGTCTAGCTCAATTAATGCTGCATCTGCATGTTTTTCGTTATGTAAATAACAATATATTAATAATCATAAGAAACGCTCTCTTAATTATAACTAAATAAGTACTGTTACCAATAGTCCGTTGTCTAATTGTATACCTCTATGAAGTCATCAACTTAAACCATACATTACTATCGATCTGTATCGTTTCATTTGTAAGCCTGCGAGTTAGATTTTGACCTATAACACAGATGGCGTTATTATATGTAGATATAAGTAGAATCTCATGTACCAGTGAATTCAGTTACATTAAATCCCCGAACAAATCAACAAGCTTTATTAAATCATCTCCATCACCGCCACTTCCACGAAGAAACACTAAACTAAACTATTTTATATTTGCTTTCACTAGAAACAAAAAATAAATTTAACTAAAAATCTTAATTTCTTGAGTGTGTCTGTAGTCAGCACTAGTTTCATGAAAATACTACATCTAGTGTCTTCCGTGAAGCACTCTTTGATCTCACTTCTGCCAAGAATCTCACTGTGATCTTATCCAATATCTCTAATACAGTGACAGTAAGTTGAATAAAAATCAACAGCGCATGTTGAAATGCGAATGGGTACGTCACTAGTATTTTCGTTCGTAGAAGTACACCCATTTAAAACTAGATGGCACTCGTGTTCAACTTTTTCTAGATATGGGTAATCTCGACTCCAAGAAGCGGTCTGATTCACCGAATCCAGCTCCGATATCAGGATCGACAACGCTTATTGTCTCCAATTTTTTCAAACGATAATTTATCTGTAGCAAAAGTTAAGTAATTTCGTTCTGAACCGACTACGTCCGGATTGGTTCAAAACGAGTGAGTGAAGTACCAATTCGTCATAATGACTCTTTTGAACCTATCAGTCACTTCGGATTTACCCCGACCGAATGTTTTCGATTCAATCCAATGTGATTGCACGGAAGCGAAGTGAGTGCTGATTCGTCGATCACAAGCCGCTTCATCCGATAGATCGCTTGGAGAAAGTTAGGTACTCCTCAGAGTTGATAAGATTTGAAATTAGCCGATAATGGATTCAGTCAAATCCGCTTAAGGATTTGACTCATTTGAATCTTCATATCCGGTTTTACCCATCTCTTTGTTCGCATCTGAATAGTCCGGAGTTGCTCCTTGGAGTCGATAAGATTTGAAAGGAGCTAAAGGAGCTTCGGATTTGAATCTTCTTGATGATTTGACCCATTTGAATCTTCATATCTGGTTTTACCCACCTCTAACTTGTTCGCATCTGCAGTCTTCAAGCGAGCGAATCGTTCTCGTGATCTGGTCTTCGAGCGGCCACGCTTCGGCCAAGACGTTTCCAGAAATCTTTCTGTTCGTTTTCTGTTTGAGGATACACTATATACGTCTTGGTCAGCATGAGATAGTGTAGAGTATTGGGGCGAAGCCGCCGCGGGATGTCTTCCAGCAAGACTAGGATAAGGTCTTCGCGACGCGTTTCTAGAAGTCTGTTGAAAGAAATGTCATGATAAAGGATAATGTGGCTAGAACATATTGGAAAACCAGCCGGGATTTCTATGAATATCATCAGGGTATCTATAATACGTATAAATAGACATAGACATAGCTTTATTGGACATCAAGCTTAAAATAATACACAATTTACAGTAAAAAAATATGAAACAATACAATACAATAAACTTATTGCCTGCACATTAATAAAATATAATATTAAATATATATAAATAGGAATCGAAAATATCCATTATATAGATATTATATGATTAACTGATGTCGACATTTGACAGAGATTAACTCACATTATGCTGCAGTAAAGTACCTATATGTGCCTGCTACAGTGCTAATAAAATATAATATTAAATATATTATAAAGTTGGTAGGTATCTTTCAATATCCAGTGCTAGCAGAGCCCTTCTCCTAAGAAAACTGTGGGGTAATTTCAGATAGTTACTGACATTGACAGCCAGAGATTTTCTGACTTATTGGTTCTGCTTATAGCAGCTACCTTCATACTACGGCTGTCATTGTAGCATGGTGCGGGTGACAGCTGTCAATATCACAAGAATAGAGAGTCAAAGTGTCGAAACTTGAGTCGATAAAACTAAATTTAAAATCTTAATCATAATTAATCCGATTATTACGCTAATTTTGATGAGAATATTAGTGAAATTCTAGGTTGGAATATTATTTGCCACTTGAGTAAGGCTAAACGGAGTTTGCAAGAATATTCGCGCGTTACTTACCAATTAATAACCGATATAATTCAAGATCCCATCACTAAACGTTACGTTACATGCATATTACGTTTCTTCGCTTAATTGTGCTTTGAATTTAATTAATCGATTATAAAAATCTGATAGCTAAAATTTATTTCGCATAACATAGTTCTTTATGTTCAAATATTTTACGCCAGTCATATTCAGGCTACAACTGAAATATACTTCCATATATTTAGACCTCAGCAACTTTTAAGTAAAACGAAACGGTGCATCAAGTGTCACACGCACCATGCTAGAATGAAAGCACTGTAGTTAATAGTAAAAATCACGAAAGTTTAAAACATTATACACACTGTATGTAGGGTAAATAGGGTAGTAGGATAGTAACCTGTGTTGGGCCAGATGCATCTCAAACTGACACCATTGGCTCAGCAGAAACTGGCGGGAGATGATCAGCATTATGGTCCGGGAGCGGTCCATGCAGGACACTATGTTCTCCAGGATCGAGAGGCCCACCTGAAAACCAGGTGCTCGGTTAGTGGCACGTACCGATTCATCCCATCACTAAACCACATTTCAACCCTCAATAAAGTCAAAATATCTTTAGTATATTTAGGCTTTAACAAGCACTTCTGAATGTCAAAAAAAAATCTACCACCGGTTCGGAGAAACCTCTGCTGGCCAATCTCATTTTATCGTGCACCTGTCTAATTACCGTACCGCTTTTTTCCCGCACTAGTGACACGGTAATAACACTTGAGTGCACAGATAAATGTAAAGGGCAGCCGTCCTTTTTCTAGATGTGCACTCAGTTGCAGTGTCGTGTTGCTTGACAAAAAAAACCGGGCAAGATAGGGTTCCGTAGCCATTACGAAAAAAATCAAGTAATATTATGTGCGTTATAACACAATTAAAACACTTACTACAGTCTTAAAATCTATTACCAGAAAAAGAGCGTATCTTCACGGCACTTACGTCCTTTTTTTGAGAAGCGCAGTTTTGTAAATTGCGTGACAATATAATCTGGTAGTGACATCCTGGTAGTCCAGCCAGGATCGTCTCCACAGGACGGAACTCTTTAACGGTTAATGGCATCGACTTGAAATTTGGTATGCAAATGTAGTTTGGGTGACAATACAACTAGTTACAGTCAACAAAAAGTACAGTCAGCAAAAAGCTGTGCACAGCCAGTGCTGACGCGGCAATCCATCTCCAGATGCGACAGGAGGTGATCCAGGATATAGCTGCGGTCGTCGTTACAGTACCCTCTCCCTCTCTCCCGACCCCTCCTCCTTCCTCTTCCCCCACTCTCTCCCCTCCGTCACCCCTTCACCCTTCCCCTATCTCCCACCTCCTTACCCTCCTTTACTCCCTCTCTTCCCTCTCTTTCACCGCCTCTCGCTCTCTTTCCGCCTCCCCTCTCTCATCCTCTCCCCCTCTCTCTACTACCTCACGAGACATCCGGCTCATAAAGAGACACGGCTAGTAAATCATCCACATACCTGGAAATCCCTCTCGTGCAGACACACGCTGACACGGCAGTCCGTCTCCAGATGCGGCAGCAGATGGTCCAGGATCCAGCCGCGATCGTCGTTGCAGTACGACACGAACACGTCGTAATTAAAGATTCTTGAGTCTGGAAAGTGATAGTAGCTTTAACACGCGTTAGAAATACCTTCCCGGGAGACATTTTACGAGAGACAGGTCATGGTAAAGTTTAAATAAAACATGTTTGCTCACATTGCGCCATCTATTGATTGCCAGATTAAGTTAAGATGTTATCTTATTATTATTTATTAGATCCGATTACAAATTTTGCATGCCAATGTATGGTGAATTGTGTTGATCTACACTGATTTTTTGTAACATCATTTGTACCATGATTCGAGCAAATAAAACTTTGAACTTTGAAGCCTGAGTCCACACTGTCCACTGTATTAAAATTTCCTCTGAATAAAACTGCATTGTAACATAACTTCCATTTTTAAATTTCTACTCTTACTCTTATCACTCTACACAAACGTCCACACTAACAAAACATACATTCTACCAGTAGATCTACTTTACCAAAACATCTATTTTTGTCACAACGTCTACCCGATCAGAAGGTTCATACTACCAAATATTATACTCTAATAAATAATACATTCCGACACCACTGTTTCTAATATAGTGGACGATCTGATATAATAGAAGTTATCAAATAAGTAATGGACATTTCGATAATAGTGAGCGTTCTGATGCAGTGGAGGATACACTACAAATATCCACTACTTACATTAGTGTAGTGGATATTATGTTAAATTGGACATGGTAGGTACAGTTGATATTTCAATAAAGTCAGAAATCTCATACACCGAACGTTGTGGTGCAATAGGCATGAATGGGCATAGATCTTGAAGGTTGACGTACTTCACCATTCTTGGACAGCTTTTAACTTGAGGTTTTACATGGATTCCTTGAGAAAACTCGGGATAAAAAGACACCTATGTGTTATTCCAGACCAATTTACATACCAAATTTAATTAATATTCATCCTAATGATTTAGCTTGAATCTGTTGCAAACACACACACCACACAAACTGTCGCCTTTAATAACAATAGGATTTGCTCCGAGCTCATTTTATCTCAAGTTTCACCTGAGACCAAATTGTCTAACGCTTTGACGCTCGCGGTCACATTGATCATGTCTTTCTGCCTTCATCCACTACCCTTTGACAGGAAGAGCTGGTGAAAGCGATTGTGACTCGGACCTCGTTTGACAATGTGGCCTCAGGTGATAATTACCATTGCCGCAATCGAATTAAAACTTACCATCAATAACTGCATCTTTGTTGATCATGCTCAACAACGCCGAGTTCCTCAAGGTTATGAAGAAATACTTGAAGTTCCTCCTAAAGATATATGCAAAAATCAGCATTGGAAATAACACTCCCGGTATCACTATTACCGCTAACACTTTATTTCTACTTTCTTCAATTAAGTCACCATAGTCTATGTCTCGTTTGGTTTGATTGCAGCTCAAGACTTTTGAATAGGATACGTGTTTCCCTTCCAACACTTGCATGCATTGGTATTGAATAGGGTCGTAGTCTAGCAATAAATATGAACCAAGCGTAACATTGTCATAGATTTTGCCATCGCAATACTCATCTTGAGCGCAAGAGACGCTAACGTTTTTCCTTTTTGAAATAGCTTTATTGTACTCCGTGAAACCAGTATGGAAACTACTAAAGGGATTCCCTTTGTTTTCAAACGCAGATTCTAGTGCAGTTTCATTGACTTTAACATTTATTTCAGCAACTAAAGCGTGCTCGAAGAACTCTCTTGTATTACAATTGCATATAACAAAATTCCCTGACAATCCTACGTATTGTGCTGCTTGGAAGTCCTCTAACATCTCTTCGCTTATCATGTTAATGTTGTTATACTTTAGAGATAAGTATTTCAAGCGTTTCATTGACTTGAATGTCGGGTCGAACCATGTGCTGACCCTGTTACGGTCTAGATCCAATACCTGTAGTCTTTTCAAAGTTTTCGCTACTTCTGGCTTTATCATACCTATCTCATTCTTCGATAGCTTTAGTATTTCCAGCCTCTTGAATCTTTCGAACATATCAAAGTTGCTTAACGCTATCCTATCAGCGTACAGCACTTCTAATGTATCCTCTATTCCAGCCAGAGCGTTGAAATGATTCAATATCCCACTATTCCCTGATATATCTAAGTACCTCAGCGACGTTCCACTAAAAAATGTGTCCCTTAGCTTCGACAATCCAGTTTCGCATAGCGATAGTCTTTCGAATTTCTTCCCGAAATTCTGAAACATCATCAAGTTGCTCTGAGAGAGACGCGTGTACGAAAAATCTAGAGACACCAAGTTCTTTAGATCCTTCATGACATCTACTGACTCGACGATTAAAGGCTTCGTGATACCGAACTCGTCATACTCATAGTTTCTACTTAAATCTAAGTGGGACAGATGCGAAAGACCCTCGAAAGCTTTGGCGTTGATGTATAGAATGCTGTTGTCTGATAAATACAGGGCTTCTAAGTTCGCCATTCCTTGGAAAATTGAACCGCTAAGAGTTGTAATGGCGCACGCTCTTAAATCAAGCTGTTTAAGGTTCTTGAACTGTACGCCCATAAAGCCGCCAGGCCAAGATGCGGTAGCTGAAAAAAAATTAGTTGATAATAAGTGACAAAGTTACAAAGATACCGTGTAGGTTTCTCTTTGGACTTGCATCGTGCGAGAATTTTAGGGTCTACGCTAGCTGACGCGGTTTGCACGGAGCGGGTGGACGCACAGACCTTATATCGAGATAGACGAAAAGAGCGCTTCAAACTGTATGAGAACCTAGCGTGTCGAATTTTACGTACCTAAGATGACGTCACGAGCGAGAGTTAGTGATGGAAAATCAAGACTGCACGGTACCGATTCAAAGGCGCGCGGAACCGATTCCAAGGCTCGGCGTTTTCAAAGCGCATCGCGCATTTAGGTCGTACAAAACTTTGACAGTGGATCAAACTTTATACACGCAAGGTACCCTCTTAAGGTCTATCTCGATATAAGGTATGTGGGTAGACGCCTGTTGAACAACAGTACGAGCAGCGCTAACTGCGCGAGTCTCGTGCGTAGGATTGTACCTGCACCCGCCAGCAGGCTGCGCCCGCGACGCACCCGCGACGACTAGCGTAGGCAGGCCCTTAGCATGGCGTAACATCACGCGAAACTTTAACTGCCTATAATATAATAATATTATATATATTATATTCATCCTTTTCTGTTTAATTGAAAAAAAAATCCAATATTATTTAATAATGTAATAGCGTGAATTTGAATGAATAAATGAATATGAATGTTACTGACGGATTAAATGGATTTTATTTTACCCAGGATGCTACCCTTTTGCGACAGCTAAAGGTACAATAGACAGATACACAGCGGTCAAACTTATAATACCCCTCTTTAAGAAACCCTCGTTAAAGAGGAGAATGAATTAAATTAATGATTGAATGTCAATATCCTGCTGTCATTACACGACACGTTCTTGTATGCGTGACTTCAACTCTACTGGTCTAGTGGCACTACCTATTATCTCATCTAGGGGAGAGCCAAAGTTCGCATACTCTCGCATACTCTACTAATATTCTTCGCATACCGGTGGTTATTGTATGACGAAAACCGAAAAAATGTTTTTTCCTCAAACAAAACAGACATTTTCTGGACTTCGTTTGTCGTCATGGTAATGATTCAAATTCAAATAATTTATTGCTCACATAAACATAGCATAGTTGTTATTATAATTACATGGTGTTACATGGTAATAGTGTTTCAAACATGCACCATTCACTTAGTTTTGATTTCTAATGTACTTATTTTCTTATGTTTGTGTGTGTGCATGTGTGTGTGTGTGATGATAGAAACGTCGAAATAACAGTAGCTCATTTAAACTATATCCCTTAAACCATACGTATAGGTAGTATCACGAGAGCTGAGGTCACGCACACAAGAACATGTCATGTAATCAATCAATCAGTTCTTATGTAGCTGTGTGTGTAATCATTCACTTCAAGTCGCGTGGCAGTACCTATAGATCGTGTATGTTTAAAAAATGCCATATTCTCTGCCTGTCTCTTTTCTGCCACAACCAACTAGGGCTTGAAACTGGTACCAAAAATCGGTATCATACACTTTTAGTACCGATATTTTCAGTCCATTTTTACGATTCTGTATTGGTATTGAGATCTTTTAATTTATAACTAGAATAACTTTGTTGTCGTGATCACGAGTAGACACTCTCTTCTCTACTCTACTCTAGTAGTCTACTCGTGGCCGAAACGTCGAGGTAAATATTAATCGTGTGTATTAGCGTGATAAATCCTGTACATGGTATTTTGACCATGAGTGAAAATCACGAAAGTTTAAGACATATTCATCAATCACTTGCAACAGCATACGTAAACAAACAGGCAGACGGACAACAAAGTGATTCTAGTTATAAATTAAAAGATCTCAATACAGAATCGTAAAAATGGACTGAAAATATCGGTACTAAAAGTGTATGATACCGATTTTTGGTACAAGTTTCAAGCCCTAGTTGGTTGTGGCAGAAAAGAGACAGGCAGAGAATATGGCAGTACGGTCACTGTAAACTCATGGTAGTGGTATAGCAAACCTTGGCTTATCGGTGATACTTGGCAATTCGGTGATACTGCTCTATTATCTTACACAGATCTCACTACGAGGAAATGCGAGCTATAAAATCGTTGGCAACTGTCAGTTTTGATGCTTGCAATCAGGTTGGCGGTGATTTATTTGCTTGCAATTCACTATTATGAGCTCAACGTAAGATAATAACGCAATATCACCGAATTACCAAGTATCACCGATAAGCCAAGGTTTGCCCTACTGATTTGGCAACAATTTCAAGCCCTGCCCCCAACACAGCGTACCTACGTGGTGAAATGGCGACGGCTGCGGATGGAATGACCTCCCGACACCAGGTTTACCTCTCGTGTCGTAGCCCACGCCACTGGCCAGCGCTCGGGCTTGTGTGGCGTTAATAAAGCTGTCATAGCGGTCTCCCGTTGACTGGTGATCATCGAACTGGTTGCCGTACATTGTTATGTATTCCACTGTGTCGGCGAGTGCTCGGCCTTCGGTGTCTCTGACTGTGAAGACCTGGAGGAATGATGGTGGTAAAACAGGGTTCCCTTAGACAGCGTTTGCACCTGAGATGTGTAAAGATTTGTTTGTCATGAACCAATGGAAACGGTTCATTTTTTTTATTCGACTGGATGGCAAACGAGCAAGTGGGTCTCCTGATGGTAAGAGATCACCACCGCCCATAAACATCTGCAACACCAGGGGTATGCGTTGCCAACCTAGAGGCCTAAGATGGGATACCTCAAGTGACAGGAATTTCACCGGCTGTCTTACTCTCCACGCCGAAACACAACAGTGCAAGCACCGCTGCTTCACGGCAGGATTAGCGAGCAAGATGGTGGTAGCAATCCGGGCGGACCTTGCACAAGGTCCTAGCACCTGCAAAAATTTGCCTATACTCGCTCAGCGCAGCTCTGGTGGCAACAGCTCAGTGGAGCGAGGTTTTTGTATACGAACAAGGAAAAGGACGTGAGGTGCTCGCTACACATCCTCACAACGCTCAGCTACCTCGTACATCTCTGGTGGAATTCAGCGTTATTTCCCTGGTTGTAATAGGGGAGACCGAGGAGAGTTGTGACAGAGGAGAGTAGTGCGCTAGAGTAGAGCGCTGAGATAGCGCGCGTTTTTAAGTTCAAGTCTCGAACTATCAAACGCGTTGTTGCGAGCTTGCTAGCAGTTAATAAGTTCCCAAAATCGACGTTGTCACTATACTCTCCTCTGTCACAACTCTCCTCGGTCTCCCCTACAAATGTGCTCCATTCTACGTTTACAAGTCACATATAGGCTCGTCAGTGGCGACGGATGCAAAATTCAGTGTGTGCACTATTTGAGCTGTACACAATAGTACATTGTGTCTTAAGGGCGGTAAATAAGGAATTACGAACGAGAGTCTATTAGAAATCGAAGACTGAGGGCTTTAATGAGTCGATGTTCGTAATTCTAGTACCGCCCGTGCGACATACAATGTTTTTCATCACATTTGCGAGTAAAATTTAATATTTCTAAAAGAAAAAATATTATTCTTCCAAATATTGGCGATACCCTAGGCTGCGCTCTTGGCAGCGTCGCCCTCCCCCTCCCTCAGCATGTGCCTGAGCCGCGTGTGCATGTGGTCCTGCTGCTGCACGCGCAGCACCATCAGTACGGGCACTGACTCATTGACCGACCTTGGGCTTCATGGCAAGAAAATTTGTACTCGCAATGACTCATTTACCGACCACGGGTTTCATGACAAGCACATTAAGGTCGAGGGTTTTATTTGGGGGGTTGCAACCAAGGTAGCCTTCATGTTTTGACACTGTTTACGAGCAAGTGTGATGAAAATTGTTTTAAACAAATGTGCTGCACGAAACTTTGATGGAATCCCATCAAACCTCACTAGGCTACGGGATGCCAAGTTCTGGAGTATGGACTCGTTGGTGCGGAACTCCGTCCATGCTATCTCAAGCATCCGGCACCACATCTCCAGAGAATCCACTCTCCCCCTTTCCAATTCGCACACTGTTCAACTGCCACTGCTGCTGCCGCGTAAAGAAGAATGGGGAATACCAGTGTTACTCCTTACCACAGATATAGATTACATTAGATTACGCAAATAAAGCCGTGGTGGCCTAATGGTTTGACCTATCGCCTCTCAAGCAGAGGGTCGTGGGTTCGAACCCCGGCTCGCACCTCTGAGTTTTTCGAAATTCATGTGCGGAATTACATTTGAAATTTACCACGAGCTTTGCGGTGAAGGAAAACATCGTGAGGAAACCTGCACAAACCAGCGAAGCGATTCAATGGTGCGTGCGAAGTTCCCAATCCGCACTGGGCCCGCGTGGGAACTATGGCCCAAGCCCTCTTGTTCTGAGAGGAGGCCTGTGCCCAGCAGTGGGACGTATATAGGCTGGGATGATGACGCAAATGCATCTACTTCCAAACGTCGGGGTTGGCCCCATACAAAGACTGACCGCTAACTGACTAATCATGACTAGTGACTGACTCGAGCCCCACGGCGCGGGCGGGCGGCGCATTTGAATCGATTTTGCGCGGACATCGAGGAATTTACATCGCTAATTCGCTCTTGAGACGTCACAGTAGATATAAAAAATTTCAAGTGTCTAACTTTTACGGCTTCAGAGATAAAGCCCTGTGACAGACGGACAGACAGACAGACAGACAGCGGAGTCTCAGTAATAGGGTCCCGTTGGCACCCTTTGGGTACGGAACCCTAAAATGTGACACGGTTGGTTTTCATACAGATTGGGGTGTTAGCGTTATCTAGTGTAATCTCTATCTGTGTTCCTTACCCTGCTGTGAGTATGCTTACCCCCGGCACTATCCTCAGGTGGCAGCGCGCCATGCTGAGAAACCTGACGTCCTTGCCCTTCCTTCTCGTCGGAGCCCCCAGCTCCGACTGCAGCGTCGTCACGGCGTTAACATTGTCGGAGAGATCCATGAAATTCGCTGGCGCTGTAACATTACGGGAGATTTACTTTTTATGGGAGTTAGAGCAAGTGCTGCACAAACTAAACTTATGCTGCTTAGACTAACTAGCAATGTCTGTAAAATTATACAATAAATTACCTACCCAAATAAAATCAGAAACAAAAGATAAAAAATTTATACGACTACTAAAGGATTTTTTAACTCAGAAATGTTACTACAGTATAAATGAATATTTAGAAGAATAAAGAAAAATAGTTATACTGTTATTATTATTGTCATTAAAGATGATCTCATTGCACTAGGTATTACTTGTCCTATTATCTATTCATTCTGTGATACCACATAAGTTCTAAGTTTATGTTATTTCTAGATAAATGTATAAGTAGTTTATTTAGATACCTTAATTATATAAAGTTAATTTATAAGTGTTCCTTAAACCTCTTCCTAAAAAATACATGAGGTTAAAATAGCATAATATGTTATGTATAAGTTAATTAATGTAATTAATTTTAAAATTGCCGCGCCCCAACAGGGCATCATTTTTTATATTTTTTTGTAAAAGGTGTTGCAATAAATAAATACTGAATACTAAGGTGAAGCCAGACGAGCGTAATTTTTCGAGTCGTGAGCCGCCTATTTTCGGTCCCGTAATTTCAGCTGCATTCGGTTTTATACAAAAGTCCAGTTTGTAGTCCAGTTTGTGCCACACGGCGACCCAAAATGAGTAAACTCATTTTCACAACACTAGACTGTTCTACAGCGCAACATAGCGCCACATAATAGATGCGAGTAAGGTTACCCCATTCGGAGCATGATTTTCCGTTGTTTCTAAAGAGACGCTATCTTTAAATATAATGACCCGGATAACTCACGTCTTAAATCGAGTTTAGCTCGACATGTTTCGGGCTAATCCGTAGCCCTTCGTCTTCGGAGCACGACATCGCATCCAAACTCGCCCATAATTCTGAATCCAAATGATTGGCTAGCTCCAAATGCACTGTGTACAAGTCCTTATTGACAAATGATATTTTTCGACGGTAGTCGGAAATAATCTTCGCCAAAAGTTTGCCGTTAGCCACACGAAAAAACGATTCATAATCCCGAATGCACTTATTTAAGTGCTAACGGCAAACTTTTGGCGAAGATTATTTCCGACTACCGTCGAAAAAAAATATCATTTGTCAATAAGGACTTGTACACAGTGCATTTGGAGCTAGCCAATCATTTGGATTCAGAATTATGGGCGAGTTTGGATGCGATGTCGTGCTCCGAAGACGAAGGGCTACGGATTAACCCGAAACATGTCGAGCTAAACTCGATTTAAGACGTGAGTTATCCGGGTCATTATATTTAATATGAGTGAGTCTCACGGTAGTTTCATGTTCAAGACGCTATCTTTACTTACAAAATCATTGGGAAGGCGTGTTTCGGCAGAGGATAATAGAATAACAATCAAAATAAAAACAGGAATAGTTAGAGATAGGGATACGGTTAAGGTTAGGGTTAAGAATAGGGATATTAATAGGTATAGGGATAGAACTAGAAATAATTCATTTGCCAAATTTTGGCACGACAAGTAAAATACCTGAGTTGATGGTGAGGTGTCCATCCTGGTCCACCCACGTCTGCACGTCAGTCATGTGCCCCGTGAGGCAGCGCTGGGCCCAAGCTCCGGTCGCTACGGTGTACCATACACTGAAATTTAAATATCGATATGTGAATATTACACTGTGAGAGCCATAGAGAGAACTACGGTCTGGGTTTCTCTATGGGATCGAATTAAAATAATAATAATAAAAGAACTTACAGTGCAAATATAATCATATTCCAATGATCCAAAATCCTTTAAAAAGGGCATTTGTCGTCCAACCTCACATTCTACCCCCCACTCTGTATCACAAACAGATCACATCACGATCACAAGAAATGCTATCACAGAGTATCACTGTCGTTGTATTTATCACAAGCACTTAGTTATTAGTATAAAATATTGTTTTTTGGTGGCGTACAATATGGCGAATTGTGGTCAGTGTTGAGTTATCAACAGATATGATTGTTCGTATCTTATCAATGTCAAAGACAAGGATAGTGATGATCGGTTTGCGCAGACGCGACAAACTTAAGTGGGTGATTTTATTAGCGGGGCGGGCTGCGAGTGCGAAGCTCTGGGTTAGACTACTAAGACTAGTTAGTTAGTTAGTAATACTAAGGCGCTGTTTCACCATCCATTGATTAGTGTTAACTGGCGGTTAGGTGTGATGCCGTCTCTATTTGTTTTGTTCGAATAGACGGAGACGGCATCACATTTAACCGTCGGTTAACGCTAATCAATGGATGGTGAAACAGCCCCTAAGTGATTTATTAAGCAGGCCTTAGCCTGGCAGCCCAGCCCAGTGCAAATGTCAAATTGAATGCCAAGTAACTTCGAGGATCCGAGTGTTATTCCTAAAATTCAGCTGTCTCTATACCACACACTATCCTAGGCCCCTAACCTGCCGGTATCCTACCCTTTGAAACAGTAAAAAAATCAAACTTTTAAGTAAACGCATTCAAAACACACAACGGGTAATTAGTAATTAATAAACGTGTTTCCGTACGAATAGTGTAACCGAAAAATCTATGGGCTACTTACTTCTGGTTCTCGTAGAAATTTGAAGTTTAACTTGCATTCAAATTACTTATATCGGTTTTTTAAAACCCCACTAGATGGCCGCACTGTTTGCTGTGAGTTTTTAAGTATGGTTTTTAAAGGCTGTTTATTACGGGTTCGAAAACAAAGTTTGGATTAAAATCTTATTGAATACAACTTAAAACCAGACCATATAAATATCGAGGCAAGCCCAGTGTTGATAGTCCCGGTTTTGTTCGGACAAAAGGAGGACAAAGGTTTCCGAAAAAACAAGCTATCCAAAACGCAGACATTCATTGCCCCGGCATATATGCGCATGATATTGCAAAATATTCA
>NC_133499.1:5950844-5973900 GCF_025370935.1 Choristoneura fumiferana
CACAATGTGACGCGATTATCGATTATTTTTATTAATCTATCTGTATCGATATAATAATTGTCTGATTCACAAAGCTTGGGCATAACAATAAGTGTTGACAAGGATGTGGATTTAATATTGGGAATTTAATTATGATTACGGGTATACTTTTTGTCGGTTTGGTACCGATATCGGTAACTCCTATTACCCATATAAGACATTTAAAAAAACCGGCCAAGGGCGTTTCGTACCATGCTTAGAGTAGGGTTCTGTAGTCGTTACGAAAAAGTCAAGTAATATTTTTCTAAGGACCTTTCTCTTTTTACCGAATTTTCCAAGTAGGTAAAGTTAGGCTGCTATTTACTTTTTAACCCCCGACGCAAAAAGAGGGGTGTTATAAGTTTGACCGCTATGTGTGTCTGTGTGTGTCTGTCTGTCTGTCTGTGCCACCGTAGCTCTTGAACGGGTGGACCGATTTGAATGTGGTGTTTTTTATTTGATAGCAGGTTTTTAAACTACTAATAATTCTCAAGCAAAGCCATTATGAATTTTAGAGGGGGGGGTCCCCCCTACACTCGATTTTAATGAAAATATGTACTTTAAAGGTGAATATTTCATTTTTTTTATTTTTAAAGACCTATTCAACGGTACCCCACACTGTAAGATTAAACGAGAAAAAAAAAACACCCCCACTTTATGTCTATGGGATATAGCATAAAAAAAAACTACATTTTATTTTACCACTGTCGCGGGTCGGTATAATTGCTACAATATTAATGCAAAATTATTTACTCCTCTCTAGCACTGATATCATACTCACTCGTATGATCTCATAACCTAGTCTAATAAGTTCAATATCTCAAAAACGGCTTAACCGATTTTGATAAAACATGTCTAAGAACCATCGCTAGAAAACCGGCTTTCAAATAAAAAAACCTCATTCAAATCGGTCCACCCGTTTAAAAGCTACGATGCCACAGACAGACAAACACACAGATACATAGACACACAGCGGTCAAACCCCTCTTTTTGCGTGGGGGTTAAAAATAATAATAATTATAATGATAGTCTCTGAGCTAAGCCGCAGACGGACGAACGGACAGACAGGAATAGACTGTAAAGAGTCCGTTTTTGCCATTTTTGGCTTCGGAACCCTAAAACGTAGAAAACAAGCCCAGTGGTCTAGAACTCTGTTAGGTAACTTAAAGTTCAGCAATTGGGACCCATTTAAATTCTTGACCGGCTCGATAATTCCCAATAATTTAAATACATATAGAAATGACGCATTTATTTATATCGTTTGATTATATTGCCGTTTTAAAACTTATCACCCATCGGAATACTCCATCGTTCATTATCAGAATAGGACGAATTTAAATTGCTATCACCACTAAAAGTCAGCCCTAAATATTTCCACCGCGAAATAGTAGATTTAGAACAAAGGCATAAGACGCCTCCTTTTTAACCGACTTCAAAAAAGGAGGAGGTTCTATGTTCCATTGTTTGTATTTTTTTTATGTATATGTTCACCGATTACTCAGTCTATTGTGGACCTATTTTCAAAATTCTTTTTTATTCGAAAGAGTATTCTTCTGAGGTGGTTCCATTGTCACCAAGTCAAGATCTGATGATGGGATCCTGGGGGAATCGAGGGCAAACCTCAAATTTTATAGGCACACCTATGGCGATTTTTGTTATTTTTTTGGAGTCGGTTTTACTTTTTTGTTAAAAATTTCTAGCCGATACGTTGTTCATTCGTGCCATGAAGATATTAAACAGCAACATTGTGAATATAAATATGCACAGATAATACTTATTTATTATTGCTCTTATGTGTCGTAAATTGCATCACCTACTAAAATATATTACATTCTTCTTTATTACGAAGGTTACCTGGAAGAGATCGCTCTGATGCGATAGGCCGCTTAATGCTTACCTTGGAAAATCTCATTATGCTTACCTAGGTTTTCTGTATCTACTAGTTAGTGTTGGTGTTCACTAAAGATTAATTATATTGTATTGTATAAGCAGTCAGTAAAAATGACGGTAAATAAATATGTATGTACAGTCGCTATCAGATATATGCATGCACTCTATTATTAAGGGGATCCCATGCCCCAATGACCTTCGATCTCAATTCCTTAGTTTTCTAATGTTTTTATAGCTTATTATATTAACAACAACGGCTTTAAGCAATATAGTATCCCATATTCACTTCAAAGTTCATTGTTTTCGAGATATTTGGCATCAAAATTGAACAATTTTAGGCCAAAAAACTGGTTTTCTGGCCATAACTTTTGTGTTAATAAGTTTCAAATGAAAACCCTCGACCAGTTTTTAGAGACGTCAGAGACGAACCCAAATATGTAGATTTCGTATATTATTATGTTAGATCTTTCACGTCAAAGAGATACGAAATTAAGTATTATTATTTTTTTAAATCCGGTAGACGAAAATGGAGATAAAAGATTGGAGAACCGATAGCCGTTTGACTTATAATTCTATCTGTAGTGCAAAAGTAGGACACGATTCAAAACTTGTCAAAAATCGATGAAAACCTCGGGTAGCCCCTTAAGTTATTCTATTATTAAAAAACACAAGCTTTGCTAAGCTTACTTTGGGACTAGGTCAATTGGTGTGAATTGTCCCGTGATATTTATTTATTTATTAAATATCTGGTGGCGACTGTACTTTGGCAAAATAAACTAAAAAGGGTTTCAAGGAGATAAAACTTTTTATCGCCGTAACATCACCTCATTTTACATGACATATTGATGTATCTATCTTTATCTGATTGCGCATCTTTATTTAGATACTAGCTTAAGCCGCGACTTCGTCTGCGCGGATCTAGGTTATCGCGCGGTGGCGCCCTCTACCGGGATAAAGGTATCCTATGTTGATCCTTGGGTTCAAAACATCTATATACAAATTTCATCAAAATCGGTTCAGTGGTTTCGACGTGAAAGCGTAACAGACAGACAGACAGACAGACAGACAGAGTTACTTTCGCATTTATAAATTAATATAGTAGGGATATTAGTAGCGATTTTTTTTACATTAGGTATTTACCGCATGCCTGCCAGTGTTTCGTCACTTTACTTAGGGCCAAGTACAGACAGACTGCATTGACTGCTCGTACACTTTTATCGCAGTCAGCCAGCAGAGGGGCTACTGCGAAATTCGAAAATCGAAGTTCGTATCAACCGTCCCTCTCACCCTCGTATTAAAAAATATAAGCGTCAGTGGGACGGCGAGAAAAAAAAAATATATATTAAAAATTGGAATTGAAATAAAAAATACAAAAAGATTCCAAAAAACCATCTTAATTTGATTGCTTAGAAAACGATATCTCTTGTCCGGGTGGCGGTTAGTTCCAATGGAATGCCGAAAAAAGTCTGAGGGCTACGGCATAGATGTCGCTAGCGTCGCTGCTTAAGTGACTAAGTAAGAAACACAAGCAGAGATATGAGGTGCATAGGGAAATTCGTGTCGGTACCGTTGACCATCAGTGGTGTAGCGGTATAGCACGCGGTACGGATTACCGAGGACCTGGGTTCGATTCCCAGTGATGGTCTTATTTTTCTGTTTTTTCTGTGCATCTATATTTCAGTTTGTTTTTTCAGTTACGTTGCTGTTGGATGCAGTGCAGTGTGTCTGTACTGGCTCTTACACCTTTGTCTTACACATACGAGTGTGTATAAACTGAATTCCATGCCAGAGACCTTTTCATAACCAATTTCGCTATGATTTTTTTGCCAGATGTATGGGATGTCAACATGACATTAGTAGCACAAGTTTGCAGGTGGTAGGACCTTGTGCAAGGTCCGCCCGGATTGCTACCACCATCTTGCTCGCTAATCCTGCCGTGAAGCAGCAGTGCTTGCACTGTTGTGTTTCGGCGTGGAGAGTAAGAGAGCCGGTGAAATTACTGGCACTAGAGGTATCCCATCTTAGGCCTCTAGGTTGGCAACGCATCTGCAATAACCCTGGTGTTGCAGATGTTTATGGGCGGTGGTGATCTCTTACCATCAGGAGACCCACTTGCTCGTTTGCCATCCAGTCGAATAAAAAAAAAAAAAAAAACAAAGTACTACTAAAGGTACATGGGTTGCTGATTTGGGATCATTTCGTAACTTGCGAATTTTGTTTGTCGGACGGGGCAGACACGGGGCGAGGGCGTCTCCAGCCTCCAACTCGTCTCTTGTCTTTGAATCGCGACGTTTAGTATGAAAACTGATTCAAGGAGCGCCGTGACTGGGACATAGTAAAATAAAACAAGTATGCACACTCCGACCCTTTAGGAGACTTAACTGCCTACTGCGGCGCGGACGCTTAGGGTTACCCTAAGCCTACCGACAAATAATTTTAGTATGAAAGTTAAATTAAAATTGTCTCATATCTGTGTCTAGAGAAATCAGATTCTTTGCCGCTCTATTATTATTATTATACTAAATTTTAAAATATTATTTATAAATTCGCCGAAGTGGTGATGGCGACTGTGTACATACTACTCATGTTTCCAATACTGTAACTATATTTTTATAGGTAGGTAGGTATCTATTACTTTTTTATGTGTCCTTGCACGAAACTATCACATTACATGTATACTACTAATTACAACTATACCTAATACAAAAAATACGTAAGTGGGCCAAATATTTTTTTTTACCCACACTAATCTGTCCGCGACATTCTTCAAACAATTGCAGATTTTTGTAAGTAAACATGTTTTTTCTGTAATTTAATAGATGGTGTATGTACGGCACCGACGGCAGCGCAGCCTTGACTAAAGAATCCTTCTTAAATTATCAGTGTGTGCGTGCGGCGGGTGCTTGCGTACCGGCGCCAACCGGCGCGCACACATTTAAGCCGCGCGATGTACTTTTGTTCGTAGTGAACCTACTTTGTTCTCTTTTACTATGACTTGGACGCGCTCCGTCACACGTCTCTCCTGTGTGGCTTGCGCCCTAGTTTGCACTGCACTGCAGTTACATTCTACCTTCAACATCTCTTCCAGTGCAACTGCCGAAGCAGCTCCAACCGATGGCTTACCAGGTCCAGTTCAGGGCGCCCGGGCCCCCTCCTCCCGGCGTCACCAGGACTCCAGAGGAGATAGAAGCTGAGATGAAGAAGGTGGAAGCCCAGTATGAGAAGCTGGCGCTCGTGTTTATAGAGTAATTATCTGTTTAAGTATATTTTTTGTATTTTTAGGGTTCCGTACCTCAAAAGGAAAAACGGAACCCTTATAGGATCTTTTTTTGTCCGTCTGTCTGTCTGTCTGTCAAGACCCTTTTTTTCAAGAACCCGTGGAGATATCAAGCTGAAATTCATAACAAATACTCAGGTCTACTGTCCCTTGGACTTGGAGCTATGAAAAAATGTATGGAAAAAAAGTTTTTGGTAAAAATTTCATTTTTCATACAAGCTTCTTTTACTGACTGTACTTTTTGTCGACTATATTGCATAGTCACCCAAACTACATTTGCATACCAAATTTCAAGTCGATGCCATTAACCGTTGAAGAGTTCCGTCCTGCGGAGACAATCCTGGCCGGACTACCAGAATGTCACTACTAGATTATTGTATTGTCACGCAATTTACATAAGTAGGTATGCCAAATTTCAAGTCAATCCGACTACTAAAAGTTGGTCGAATTTAACTTGCAAGATTTGACTACAGACAAACAGACAGACAACGGGTGTGCCCCAAGTCAATCCGACAACTGGAAGTTGGTCGAATTTAACTTGCTAGATTTGACTGCATACAGACAGACAACGGGACAGGTGAAGCGTGTCACACACTAAGCAGATACGATAAGATATCTGTATCTGAACGCATATCTGTCAATATCGCTCCCTATACAATTCAATGAGCTAACACACACAGCGCAGATAACTTATATTTTATCGTGAAGTATCTGTGAGCACCGACATATACCGAAAGATGGCAAAGATATTATCTGCGTATAAATTGATCTGTGTATAATATCTGCCGATATAAATATAGCATAGTATTTTATCTGCAGATAGATACAGGTTGATGTTAGAGCCCCGCTGCACGCGAGTAAATATAGAAGAGATAAACACGAAAACATCCTGTATAAACAATCCGCACCAAAAAACAAGTCTACTCAGTTTGAAGGATTTAGACTGAATGTATCGTCTCGTATATTATCGTATCTGCGTAGTGTGTGACACGCTTGACACTAAATAAAAACTCGTGAATAGTCCATTGATTTTACATCTGTCACCAGGCTGCCAAGAGACGTGATGTGGTCGGAGCCGCCTGTGATCTGCCAGTGGCAGGAGTCCAGGAAGCTGTGGACCAGCAACTACGTCAACGATTATAAGTTCAACGAGGACAAGCTGACCATACAGTTCAGGTCTGGCGTGCTGTGTGAGTATGATACAGGACACGACTTTTAGTATGACTACGGTAATACGGAACTGTATGTTCTTTTCTTTAGAGTCTACATTCATCATCATCATCATGTCAGCCGAAAGACGTCCACTGCTGGACATAGGCCTCCCCCAAGGCTCTCCACTCAGACCGGTGTTGTGCTTTCCGCATCCACCGCGATCCCGCGATCTTAACCAAGTCGTCGCTCCATCTTGTTGGAGGCCTACCGACAGCTCGTCTCCCGGTCCACGGACCCCGAAGCGGTACGGTAGCCCGAAGAATTGCGAAACTAAAGTGGCAGTGGGCGGGGCACATTGCTCGCAGGACTGATGGCCGATGGGGCCAGAAGGTTCTCGAATGGAGTCTACATTATATACTTATATTTATATACTACTATTTCCTGCTTCGCCTCAGGAATGGAATCTTCTTCAGTGAAAACTCAGAATATTTTTTAAACGGTGTATTTTATAAAGAAATAAATGGCCAAGAATAAGGAATCGTTTACAAGTTGCTTGGCTGACGGTAGGATGACAAGTAAAAAGTGCATAAGATTATGTACGGAGGCGAATAAGTGCCTGCGTTTAAAATAGAGCAAAAGCTCCACCACCAGTTGCATGGTGTCGAAGTGAAGGCAGGAGCCGGAACAACTACAGCTACGGCTGCGGCTAGTTCTGGTACTGCTTTCTCTTCTGTTACAGCTATGTCTACCTCTACAGTATGACTATGTTTGCAGGTGTTAGGACCTTGTGCAACGTCCGCCCGGATTGCTACCACCATCTTGCTCGCTAATCCTGCCGTGAAGCAGCAGTGCTTGCATTGTGTTTCGGCGTGGAGAGTAAGACAGCCGGTTAAATAACTGGCACTTGAGGTATCCCATCTTAGGCCTCTAGGTTGGCAACGCATCTACAATCCCCCTGGTGTTGCAGGTGTCTATGGGCGATGGTGATCTCTTACCATCAGGAGACCCACTTGCTCGTTTGTCATCCAGTCAAATAAAAATAAAAAAACCTGACCAGTTGTCAGTCTAACAACTGGTAGCATGGTGTACGGTTGTGTCACTCTGAAGATGAGCTCTGGTTGAGTTTGAAACGCGTCAGTGTAGTGTGGTGGTGGTGATAGATGGGTTTGTGTGATTTGTGTGTGTTCTTACAGTGTGGAGGCGGAGGAACTGCATGAACACGCATATTTTGCATAAGCTTAGCTATCTTAAGGTCGCGGGAGAGCAAGGAAATTCTTTTAGTTCATTGTTATTTTGTGTTTTTGTGCGTTAAAATGCCGAAGATTATCCATAGCCTTGGAAGGAAAATAATTCACAATGTATAAAAGTATTTGTCATAGAAAAAGTCTGAGGGATTAGAAAATATTCCTTTGAATAACACCTCCGACACCGTTGTCAATTTGACTGGTAGGTACCGTATAGTAAGCGTAAAGAATGTTGCAATATAAAACGTAGAAGTGCTGCCCTCGCGTCAGGTTTTTTATATTCCTGGTCAGCCTTTAGTTGGGTAGGTACTTTTTAGCACCTTGTATATAAATCCCTTTTATTTTTTTATTGCAGGGCCCATTGGAATAGCGACACTGAGGTACAGCAACTTGCCGTACCAGGGTTGGGATTTGCGGCCTGATCCCAATGGGTGAGACAACGTCACCGTATTTTGGTCAAAACTCTTCCTCCTTTTTCTTTTCGTTTCCTTAATTTCTTGTCACTCTCCTCTCAGTGGTCCTTCTTGTATTTTTTTCGGTATAACTAACATTTAATTGGAGAAAAATGTAAAAATGCCACTGTGTCCGTCTGTCCGTCCGCGGCTAAGCTCAGAGACCGTTAGTTAATACTAGAAAAGCCAGAGAGTCCAGCCACTAGTCCAGCAATCCCTGTTCTGGCCGTGGTTTGTATAGTGCTTTTCTCAAATGTGAGGAAATATTTTATCCATCCATGCATCCATCCATCCATCCATCCATGCATCACATAGCATCATCATCATCATTCCAGCCTATATACGTCCCACTGCTGGGCACAGGCCTCCTCTCAGAACAAGAGGGCTTGGGCCATAGTTCCCACGCGGGCCAGTGCGGATTGGGAACTTCGCACGCACCATTGAATCGCTTTGCAGGTTTGTGCAGGTTTCCTCACAATGTTTTCCTTCACCGCAAAGCTCATGGTAAATTTCAAATGTAATTCCGCACATGAATTTCGAAAAACTCAAAGGTGCGAGCCGGGGTTCGAACCCACGACCCTCTGCTTGAGAGGCGATAGGTTAAACCACTAGGCCACCACGGCTTGTAATTTTTCCTTTGTCAGTTTAATGTCAGTAAGCAAATTTAAAAAGTTAGAGCAGCGGACAAAAATGGATTTTCATACATACTTCATGGCCTAGGCCAAGAAGTAAATGAAAAAAATAAACTAACTGAATTTCGTTCTTATTGTATGCCTACTAACACATGTATATGGACTACTTATGTCTGAAATAAAAATTTATTATTATTATTATGAATGTAGGGAGCCATCAATGAGAAACTTCATGTCTCCATTTCGTGACATTAACGCATACATTTCCGATCATGCAATATACCACGCCAAGTTTCTTGCCGGATTCTTCTCAACAGAGGTTTTTCCGCACCGGTGGTAGATTTTTTTTTATATTCATAAGTGCTTGTTATAGCCTAAATTGAATAAAGTTATTTTGACTTTGACTTCGACTTTCATGTTTGAGAAACCGAATTTTACATGGACGGAGTCGCGGACCACAGCTAGTACTTCATTCTTCTGCCATTCATACTTTCTGGTCGTCAGCAAAGGCGTGCTGATCACGGTGACGGGCGCATGCGTGACCGTCACGTGGGTCTGCGTCGGCAACTCGGTCGCGCTCAGATGGATCGCGAACGCGACCACGTCCGCGCTGCGGGAGCACTTCAACAAGAAGTATAGCGTCAAACGAATGGCCCAGGTATCTAGTATCGGCGATACTTATGTTCTGCTACCGTAAACTCAGGTTTCTATAGACCGAAGCTTTCATCAATAGTCCAAACGGACTTTTGAACATTTCGAACAATTACAGAACTGCTAATGTTTAGGAGGTTCATCGTGCATTTTCTATTGGATCAGGCTGAGATGAACCTCCTAGATGACGTTAGCAGATCCGTAATTGTTCGAAATATTAAAAAGTCCGTTTGGACTATTGATGAATGCTAGGACTAAAGAAACCTGAGTTTACGGTATTTAATATTCAGCAGAAGTAGATTCGGCGATAAGAGTGTTCTGCTGTTTAATATTCTGAGAAATGACTATTATTCGAACTGATAATTATGAAAAGTTATGATTATGCAAAAGTAGCATTCGGCTAAAAAAAATTATAAGATACCTGTTATGCAGGTGGTAGGACCTTGTGCAAGGTCCGCCCGGATTGCTACCACCATCTTGCTCGCTAATCCTGCCGTGAAGCAGCAGTGCTTGCACTGTTGTGTTTCGGTGTGGAGAGTAAGACAGCCGGTGAAATCACTGGCACTTGAGGTATCCCATCTTAGGCCTCTAGGTTGGCAACGCATCTGCAATACCCCTGGTGTTGCAGGTGTTTATGGGCGGTGGTGATCTCTTACCATCAGGAGACCCACTTGCTCGTTTGCCATCCAGTCGAATAAAAAAAAAAAAAAAAAAATGCCAAGTGTATTTCGGAGAATCGATATTATGCAAGATAAAGGGAACCCCTTCTATACCTATATATGCGACCAAAAACTGATGGCGGCTGAAACACTCATAAAACTTTCCTAATATGGTTGTCTTGTTTTTTTTTTCCTTCAGATAATGCGAGAGGCGTCATGCGACTTCTTCCCCGACTTCGACGGGCACAGTCACGTGGAGGGCACGTGCCCGAAGGAGTGGGTGGCGGAGCGACACAATTACCACGCCATGGCGTTCATGTCGAGAGCTTATAACTTTCAGTGGAGCAGGTACACTCAAGGACTAATGAGGGCTATCGCGAATGAATTCGCCGCTAGAGGCGCTAGTGTAGCGTGATGTCTCCGAAATGTCAAATCTCATAGTTTTTGGGTGAGCTACGCGGGTTTATTTACAATTAGAATAATTTTGTGAATATTTTGCAATATCTGAAATTAATTATGGTAAATATGCGTTCCGGGGCAATGAATGTCTGTGTTTTGAGACAGTTTTGTCTTTCGGAAACCTTTGTCCTCCCTTTTTTCCGAACGAAACGGGGACTTTGCAACACTGTGGCATGCTCGATATTTTTATACTACGGTTTAAAGGTGTATTAAATATGACTTTAATCTAAACTTTGTATTCACGCCCGTAATAACAGACTTTGAAAGCCATACTTAAAAACCTCACGCAACAGTGCGCCATCTAGTGAGACAAAAAACGATAGCCCTCATTCACGAGTCACCATGGAAACTTTTCAAAGGAAAAGTCATTACGATTTTCATTGTTGACTAGGTTATGCCCGCGACTTCGTCTGCGCGGATCTAGGTTATCGCGCGGTGGCGCCCTCTACCAGAATAAAAGGTATCCTGTGTTGATCCTTGGGGTTAAAACTACCTATTATACCAAATTTTATCAAAATCGGGTCAGTGGTTTCGACGTGAACGCGTAACAGACAGACAGAGTTACTTTCGCATTTGTATTATTATAAAGTATAGTAGGGATTAATGCGATGTCACTATGGCGTTTACTGTGAAATGGTTCCTAGTGGCTCATAAATCAAAGTCCTTGACCGTACCATCACCATACCATATCACCAGGGATCGGATGGATTAGCGTCATTGTACAGTCAATCAAATTGATTCTTAGGCCACCACCATCACATTTTCCCCTTCTCATGCTCTAATAGTAGGTCAATATAGCCTTACGAGGCGGGAGTAAAGTGAGTACTTTAGTCCCTAGGGAGTAAAAGTAATTAAGTTTTTAATTTACTTCGAGTGACTTAGATAAACTCAAAAAGCCA
Source organism: Choristoneura fumiferana (assembly GCF_025370935.1). Classification (NCBI taxonomy): domain Eukaryota; kingdom Metazoa; phylum Arthropoda; class Insecta; order Lepidoptera; family Tortricidae; genus Choristoneura; species Choristoneura fumiferana. Next base: position 5,962,178 of record NC_133499.1, read on the forward strand.
GTGCTTAGTTTTTGACATAAAATAAGATTGTGTGGACCATTTTTATGACGAAAATGTTACGTTCTTAGTATACGTGGTCTTAGTTCTATGCTTTTTCCGCATAGAAGGTGGCACCGTTCTATTTATTCCAGTTTGTGTATGGACCATTTCGCCGATGCGATTTGTTATATCTGTGTTTGGTTGGAAAAAAATACTTATCGCGAAAACTTTGAAATTTTTGCAGAGCGTAAATCATAAACGATTAATGACTATTTTTTTCTCGCAATTAGACATTAGGCCTCCCCCATAGACCTCCAGTTGCTTCGGTTGGAAGCGGTTTGCATCTACCGTGAACCCGCGACTTAAACCAGGTCGTCCGTCCATCTCGTTGGTGGACGTCCTAGGCTGCGCAGTGTGGATAAACATTAACTATCATAACAAGTATCACAGACAAATAAAATAATGTACTATGATAAGGTTCCATGGTGGCCCAGGAATCGGAATTGATTGACTTTACGCAATCCATAATGGGCATGACTCCAAAATTAGTTGATAAGTTAATGAATAAAATAATTTGTAGAAGTACCTAATTATATTAACATATGACAAAGAATAAATTACCTACATAAAAAAATACATCCAATTAAAGAAAATAGATGTAATTATATTACCTTATGTAGGTATGTACTTTAAAATGTGTTGCCAGTTCATTTTTTTATTTACCGCCATTCCATAAATAAATGTTTAATGTTAAATTAATCTAAATATACCATATTAGTTCATCGGAACACAACAATAATAATGTTCTAAGTATTGTACTTGATTAATATTACTTTTATTCTTTCTTCTTTTAAAATTGATGGGGAATTATTATTATTATTATAAAACTTCACAATAACATTATTAATGTTTGGTCAAACATGCTCGGAAATGTATATATAATATAAATATATATATTCTCATTGATGGCTCCCTACATTACTTCTTGGCCTAGGCCATAAGAAATGTACTTACCTATGAAAATCCATTTTTGTCCGCTGCTCTAACTTTTTAAATTTGCTTACTGACATTAAACTGACAAAGGAAAAATTACAAACAGCCAACCACCACTAGACTGTAAGCATTTGCAATATTGCGATGCGATGCATGGATGGATGGATGCATGGATGGATGCATGAATGGATGGATGGATGGATGGACAGATGGATGAAATATTTCCTCACATTTTTTGAGAAAAGCACTACACAAACCTCGGCCAGAACAGGGATTGCTGGGCTCGTTTTATCCGGTCTCGTCTACGACTCGGCCGTCTACCCCAAACTCGTCCATCATTCCCTTACTTCATGGCCTCTGCAGTAATGTACTATTATCTCACAGATGGAATGCGACAGCTGGCAGCAGAAATGTAATCATGCAGCTTAGAGAAGCGGTCGATAAGAAGCGAGAGGTGAACAGATTCTTTCTTACCACCTTTCAGTTAATGTGAAATTGACCAATTTTTACAAGCTTAATTAATTTATTTGGGTCAAATCCTGTAAGCTATTTTGACCAACTTCCAGTAGTCAGATTGACTTGAAGTTTGGAATACTTATGTAAATTATTATTATTATCAGTCCGTCTGTCACCAGTCTGTATCTCATGAACCGTGGACCGTGGTATATATAAGATAGAAACTACGAGTAGACAGTTGAAATTTTCACAGATTATGTATTTCTGTTGCCGCTATAACAATAAATATACTAAAAACAGAATAAAATAAAAATTTAAGGGGGCTCCCATACAACAAACGTAATTTTTTTCCGTTTTTTGCTCGATATTAATAACGGAAACAGCTATAAATGAAATGTTCATAAAATATTTAGTCGTATATTAAATTGAAAATAAATAATTAAAATAAAATAATTATTTAAGAGGGGCTCCCATACAACAAACGTGTTTTTTTTTTTGCTAATATCTAATGTTGTATAGATAATGGTACGGAACCCTTCGTGCGCGAGCTCGACTCGCACTTGGCCCTTTTTTTGTTACATATACGCCTTTTGTCTTAGGAGGGCGGTATTGTAGTAGGTAACACTCACAGACGGAATTGTATTTCAGGCGAAATTGAACCTTCTCATCGCTTCACCACAAAGGGCCACGATCCTAAAATGCAATGAACTCAGCACAGAACTGTCCATGGAACCTATGGTGGGACTTGGGGTAAGTTGGACATTTGTTCCTGTGTAAATGGAAGTTTGAACGAGCTATACAATATATAGGGTTGCCAACCGTACTCGACAATAGAGTATTGTACTGTGGGAACTGTAACTAGGTGAGAGCTTAGGTACTGGGGACCAACGCGCGTGACTTTAAACTCAGTTCAAAATAAACAACTTCTTCAATCATTTGGATTTATTTCAGAACTTAAAAAATACATTTACATAGCATAGCACCAGCCGCTTAGGCTATCGGGAGCAATCTGCCCTCCAGCATGTATACCGCTGTCAATCTGTTTTAAAGTTATATTCTAGAAACACAATATAAAAAAACCTATCCCTTTATACAAAATTAGGTTAATCTAACCTGCCAGGTGGTCATTTTTACCACCTGCCAGCGGTATACAGCCTAATTCCTACAGTACACTTCGTGTAGGCGTACCTACTCTATAATCTTTAACACTGAGCTATAACCTAACCAACAAAATGTTGGAAAAGGTTGGGTAGAATTCTTTTCTTATTGTAGTTATGAAAAACCGGGCAAGAGGGTTCCGTTTCTTTCTTTTTAACCCCCGACGCAGAGGGCTGTTATAAGTTTGACCGCTATGTGTGTTTGTCTGTGGCACCGTAGCTCTTAAACGGGTGAACCGATTTGAATGCGGTTTTTTTATTTGAAAGCAGGATTTCTAGCGACGGTTCTTAGACATACCTATGTTTCACCAAAGTCGGTCTAGCCGTTTTTGAGATATTGAACTTTGAATTGACAAAGTCGGGGGTTTTCCAATCTTTGTTGATTAGGTTATGTTAACATTTAGTTTACGTAAGCTGTAAGCTTTTAAACAAGATCCTATCAAATGAATATGTCGCTAAAGTCGAACTTTCAAGTTGACGAAAACGGCGTAAAGTTAAAAGTTGACAGTTTTATGAAGATTTTCCCCTACCGTTAATATGGAATAAAACGTCACAAAACTGACAATATTTAACTTTTCCTTAACTATGCCGTTGCTAGGTACATGTTTTAGTGAAAATGCCCGTAGACACGTCTATTGGCATTATTGTTTTGTGACATGCAAACCATTATCAACTTCAGGGTGGCAGACCACGTATTTGGCTGATGGTACATTTTTGTCTTCCAGTTCTATCCGGACCTGTTCACACTGAACATGTCTTACGGCTCGGTGGACGCGCGCCGCGCGACGTTCGACATGAAGTTCCGGCTGGTAGAAACGGTCTTCAACATGCTGCAGGAACTCAAACTCTCCAGCTATTCATAAACCTGCATGATGTTCAAAACTGCAGTACCCGGAGATGAAGATTGCACATCAGTCTTCGGAAAAACTTAATGAGGGCTATCGCGTATGAATTCGCCGCTAGAGGCGCTAGTGTAGCGTGAGGTCTCCGAAATGTCAAATCTCATAGTTTTTGGTGAGCTACGCGGGTTTATTTATAATTAGAATAATTTTGTGAATATTTTGCATTACCTGAAATTAATTATGGCAATTATGCGTTACGGAGCAATGAATGTCGTGTTTTGAGACAGTTTTCTTTCGGAGATTTTTGTCCTCCCTTTTTTTCGAACAAAACGGGACTACGCAACATTGTGGTTGCTCGATATTTTTATGGTACGGTTTAAGGTGTATTAAATATGATTTTAATCTAAAATTTGTTTTCACGCCCGTAATAACAGGCTTAGAAAGCCACACTCAAAAACCTCACGCAACAGCGGCGCCATCTAGAAAGACAAAAAACGATAGCCCTCATTGGCTGTTCACGACGATTTCCGAACACTGGCGACCGTCCATGAATCATCGTATTTATTAAGTGACGTTTTATATCAAATAAATACTGCACCTTTATGGACTTTAGCTTACGTCAAATTAACGACATGTAAACTTCGGATATCTATAGAGCTGTTGCCACTACTAGAAAAAGGATAGTTCCCTCTTTTTCCTAAAGATGCCATCGTACAATTTAAAGTTTTGGGGGGTTTCAACAACTATTTATTATATATTTTCATCTAAATGCGTCCGTATTCTATTGTACCTGTACGACTGACAAACGTCACATAAGTAGTGTGTGACAACGCTCTACGAAGCCGAAATTAGCCGAGTCTCTTTCCAAAGACCGATGTGCAATCTATGGCCGGGTACTGAAGACCCTACGCTAGCTGCGGGGCTACTACGAAAATCTAAGTTCGTATCGTACCGTCCCTCTCAGTCTCGTATTAAATATAAGCGTCAGCGAGACGGCTAGATAGGTATAGTATAGTAAGATAGGTATGATAGGAACTTCGAATTTCGTAGTAGCCTTCCTGGCATTTCATAGAAACCCACATTAGAAAAACATCTCTCGACGCATACTGTCTAATACGCAAAATATGCAGTTCACCCTACAATCAGAATATCCAATATGCAAAATCTTTAACACGCAGGATGTCCAACAATCAGGGAGACAAGAACGTCCAATTTTAAACGCAGAATGACCACTGCGTTGAACGTCCATTATGCAGAATGTCCGCAAAATGCACACAGCTGTACGCAAATGACGCTAAATATCTTGGATGAAACGACTATTGGTCATACAGCGTTCTGGACAAAATGCGTCATAAATTAACTATTGGACAAGATGCGTATTGGACATATCCATTCTTGGACTAAACGATTATTGGACGGAATGCAAATTGGATATAGGTACAGCGTTCTGGAGAAAATAACTAATAAACAAAATGCGTCATAAAATATCCTTGCACTAAAATAATCTAAAATCTATTTATACACATAATTACATAAAAATCACGGCTGTATTCCCAAATGGGGTAGGCAGAGCACACGAAACGTTACCGCTTCGGAGCCACTTTTAGCAATTTTAGGTTTAAAGTTTGACAAAAACGGTACAATAGTGACAGGTTGCTAGCCTGTCGCCTACGGTATACCTTAACCCGATGAACGCCCTGCGTGCCACCGCCACAGTGGCGCGTACGTACTCGTGATTAGTAAATTTTTGTTACTAGTTTCGATCACCCTTTAACATAGGGTACTAGTCCAAAATTACCCAAAAAAGTCGTTGGTCGCGCGACGGGTTAACCTATATCCTCAGTCGCCTCTTACGACATCCACGGAAGAAATGAAGAGGTGTAATTCTAACCCGACACCACACTGGTGGTGGTACATTCTATTTATGGGTGACCACAATTCATTTTAGCAAAAGGTAGCCAGTTTTTGAACGGTGGCCAGTAACAGGGATAACGACTGGGTTAAAAATATATCATTCTATTTAGTCCGACAGTTGGATTATGGAAAATATGGGACACGTATTTTTTGTTTAATCAAATTATTAAAAATCGGCAAAGTTATAGTTATAGATCATCAAACTTTCGGAGTGGGGGCTTGTGAAGTCACTATTAGGTAAAAATCGTACCATATAGTGAGTTCACTCGAAACTTCTAAGCACTGTATCGTCGTCATTTTTTGTTTATCAAATTAAAGAAAAAATACGTGTACAATATTTTTTAATTATCTCTGACAGACTAAACAGTTATTTTTAGTCGTCTAGCCTATTGACGCCTTATACTATAAATTAATAGGTAATATATTCATATATAGTGGCCAGTAATTGACGATTTACCCTATTACATAATGCGTATTAGATAGTATGCGTTTAGAAGGAAAAACGCTTAAGTATATGCTTTTTAGGCACTGAATACGCTTGCGAAAAACGAATCGTTCTCATCATATTAATTATAAGCATTCATTTTGTAAACGACAAATCAAAGGTTTTTAGTGAAATAATACACATATTACAATAAACAAATTCTCTATTCATTTATTTTCACGGATAAAAAAAAACTATAAACTACTAACAGAGTAAAAAAAGAACCTCTCCGCTATGTGATATACAACGTACAAAAGAAATGTCGTCGTAGCAAATTACGTTAAAACTTTGTGGTACTCGCTTCTCGACAGAGACGGAGCGATGCGTTGGAAAGAGACGTAGCTATCGCTTTGACTGTTGCGAAAATATTGCTGAGTTTTGTCAGTTATAAATAGGGAATATTACTGAAATTTTCTGCCGCCAGAGTGCAGCACTAACACAAAACCGTTAGCAGTTTTTTTGAGTATCTTAAATGCCATAATACTATTATTTCGATTAAATGTTTGGCAATATAGCTTTATCGTTTCTAACGATGTAAATATCATGTTATTTTGTTACTAATAAATATCGTCACTACTTTGAAAAAATCTCGTATCTCAAATCAATACGTCAACAAAATTGAACCTTGACCCAATGGTCATAAAGTGCACTCAGAAAAGTTATCCATTTTGAGATACGAGTTTTTTTAAGTAGTGACGATATATCATGGTTTCTATGGCACTTGTCCCACCGCCGACGATGAGCGAGTAGAGCGAGTAACTAGAAACGAGTGGGCGAGCAGCGAGAAGCGAGTGTTCGCGTGCGACGGGCGATTACTCGCTCCACTCGACTCGCTCGTGCGGGGCGCCCGCCAAGCTGACATCGCTGAGCGAGTATCTATAGCTCAGCGAGTTTTATAGCTCTTGTCGCTGCGACAAAAGATGTAAGAGCGAGTTCTCGCCGACAGTGTGAACAGCCAGCGATCAACTATTAATATGTCTCTTTTACTCACACAGGATCTTATATCTTTTGTTCGTTTCTTGAGCGAGAAAATAGTCGATAGCCAATCGTTTCCTCACTGGCGGTGAGACAAGTGCCTAAAGCTCATATATACATACCCTTTGGTCATGATCTGTCATGGCGACAAAATATAATGAGAACTGACGTTGTCATGGAGGTTTGCGCTAGTGTCGCCCTGGGCAGAGCCTAAGGGGCAGAGCTTTGCCTCATACGCCCTATTGCAACGCCATGGTAATGAAATGGAACGACCATAAGATTGAAGCTTTATAAAATAACTTATTACAATTTTAGTCTTTACATGTATGTCTGTATTTGTTTAACAAATCAAAGTTAATAGTTTAATGTTGGATTTAATTCTTAAAATCAAGCGCGTCTCGTAGCAGCCGGCGTGGCGTGTTTTCCAGAAGAGCAACGGATTAGCCCGAAACAGGTCGAGCTAAACTCGATTTAAGGTTGGAGTTACACGGGTTTATTTCACGATAAGTTAGGAACGGTCGACTAGTTTCGAACTTTTCTGAAGATCGTTTTCATAGGAGACTGCGTTTAGTAATTTTATCAAATATTGTTACTTTTGCGGTATAGGTACCTGAGGTTTCACTATAAGAAATCTACGCAAAACACTAAAATACATTTTATTAGAGATAGCTACATCTCTCCTGTACGTCTATGCTTAAAGCCCATATCAAGAGAATTTGTCTTGTCGCGTTGTCTCTCTTTTACCTCATAAATATAAAGAGACGACGCAGCAAGCCATATTCTCTGTCTTCAAAATGGTCTAACTTACACCACCAGAAGCAAACTAATAGAGTGGTGTAATAGAACAGTGAGCTTAAAGATCCATTGCATAAAAGATTAATTAGTTGTAATTTAAATTGTGTATCTGAGTAGTGCAGTTAGACTAAATTGGATGAAAACGTCGAGAAGCAAGTAAAAGGCTGTGACGCAAACTTGGCAGTTGATTTTTTATAATAATATATACAATTTATAAATTACGTTTACAATTAGAGCAAAATATCTCAATGCTTCCAATAAAATACGAAGGCTCGATCATTTTTGGTGAATTTCATTAATGGTATGGCATAGAGCGTCCAGCCGGCCATACGTTTGACAATGTGAGTCACAGTGCAAGCTTATGTAAATCGCCACTTGTGGGTGGAAGCTAAACCGAAAGTAGATTCGAATCAAATAATTTTTGTAATTTTTTATAATGACCAATACATTCGATATTTAAAGCAAAACATTGAGTTATTTCTACAAAATATTGCGCAAAGTTACTACTTAAATGGACTCTTTTTGTCTAAAATTTTCGAGTCATTTCTTTATTGAGAAAAAAGTTTTTTTTTTTACATTAATTCAAGCTAGTCACATTAGGTTTTAACAAATGGCGTAATGTGATTTTGCCAGAGGACCAACTTTTTAGAAGCGAATTCAAAAATAATTATCGCTCTGAATTAATAGTAAATAAAAAGTCGGGCCTCGAGTTTTTTTTAATCCACGAACTTTTACGGAGTGAAAACATATATCCTCCATAGTTCAAAATTCAATGGATATTTTTTTTATATATTTTATATTAACCCAGTGCTATGACATATCTCTATGATATAAGCGACTTTAAATTAAAAAAACTAAATCTAAAGTTACCTGTTTTTATCTCTTAATATTTACACAAATAAATGAATAAATGATTTAAAAATGTTTTCAAATATATCGCAAGTTTTTTTTTTCATTCTATTCTGTACATACAAATACGACCCAAGGAACCAATTTTTTAGGTTTTTTTTTCGTAAAATAAAATAAGATACATATTTTCGCGTAATAAAGTCACTAATTATTAATAAAAACATATATTAGTTTAATTTTGCTACGTAGTAGAAATAATTAACCAAATGTATTTTTTTCATAATAATAATTTGATACATCAATCAAACCGGTTTTTTGTATCAAAATCGATGGGACTATACTCTATTATTTTTGATCTTTAAAAAAAACAGATAATAACAAGACAAATTGTCTTTCCAGTTCAAAATAATAGAATATAGACATTTTCGATACATTCTGAGCCCTTACGTAAAATATTGAGTTGGTATCTTTTATACACTAGATATATGGAAAATTATATGTTCGTAATTATATGACTCGAAGTGACTTCAACTTTATATAAACAGGAAAATCTTTTTTTCACATATTATGTATGACACGTAACCAGAGGCGGTACTGTCTAACGATTCACCATCTATTTCTATCCCGTGTGACAGAGAGAAGCGGTGAAAATGATTGTCATTACGTACGTTAGAAAATAAAGCATCGAGTTTTGATGACACTGCTCAAATATTACTGGCTCGCTTTTGTTACAGTGAACAACAGAGCTCGGTTTTAAATATATGACGTACACTGGACAAGACAATGCCACTAATTCAGACACGATAGGTCAGTTTCTGAAAACATCCAGAGCAAATATCAATTCCCATAATATCCACAAAACATCCATTCACCAAAACATGCATACTAGATCCGTTTGGAAACTAATGTGATATCGGACGGTCGTAGTGGATGTTTTGAGCAACGGATGTTTAAAAAGCCGGTTTATTGAGAAACTCGTCTTAAAATGACAGATATTTTCGAGAAGGAATATTTTGAACAAATTGGATGTTCCAATAACCGCATCTTTCATGTAAAAATCACGTTAAAGCTTTAAAAAAAGTATCCAGTTTTACGGCGTTTCTTATTCATCAGTGAGTGAAATTGTCTTTGAAAATGCCATTACCTTTTACATAAAATCATAAACACTAGTTATGTAATACATACATAAAGTTACATAATATACATAAATGATAGAGCTCGGAAAAGGTGAGCGGTTTTCAGTTTGCATAAGATGGACATACCCATTTAACGGTAGTTGTCTCATGTGTAATTTAATGAAATTACCTACACAACTTCGTTACTATAATGATAGTAACGAAATTATTTTATTTTAGACTACTTTTCTACTGCGAGCTTGAATTCGCGATTAAAACGAGCACAACTGAATTAGAATATACGGGATGCGTTTGGTTTTTCACAGCTCCGTTGCAGCCCCCTTAAGTGGGAAGTCAGTTTTAATTAGTCAGCACTAGTTTTGCAATGCATTGTAATTTTAGTTTAATCATAATAAAGTTTTCTTTCGTTTTAAATATTAATTGTCAGGGTGTATCCATATTACTATCTACACATGACAGTTATGACAGCTCACCTTTTTCGAGCTCTGTAAATGATAAATTGTGATTAAAACATACAATAATTAGAGAAAATTACAGTTGTCAAGATAATTGATGCATTCCACGATGCAAACCAGCAGGAATCACATGATGGTAAGTAATGTCTACCATTGGTAGCGGCAATACCCAATCCAATGTCAAAAAACGATCAAATCATTTTAAATATATTTTTAACACGATATTTAGTCACTAATTGCATTTCGAAGCGATTTTAATTCCAGTTTCCAAAAATATCCGTTCTGAAAACATCCACAATATGTATATGCATTTGAAAATAAATTGAACTAAGAACGGATATTTTTAACAGCAAATATTTTCAAGCAAACTGATGTTTTTGGAAACGAATGTTTTATATAATAGTCGACCAAGTAATTTGTCATTTCATAAAAATATGTCTGATGATCCTAGACGTTTTAGGGTATATTGTATTCCAATCCAATTTATGACAAGCGTAAACGTAGACGGCATTAACCCGACCATAGACATTTAGTGATGTGAAAACCTAGAACCTATTGCAGAATAATTAATCAGTTCAGTAAATCTATTATTTATTAATTGAATAGATCAACGTATTTTTGTCTATTTTATTATTAACAATACTTGATTTAACTCCAAAGACTGTTTATTCAATTATAAAAGCAGTAACAATTTTTTTTTAATTTTAAGGAAAGTAAATAAAAATCGCTTATTCATCCGCGAATTTCGATTTTTAAAATGTCAATTTTTCCACCATCTCTACGCTACTCTATGCTACTACAGATTATACACATGTTTCAATCAAGAAATAACGTCAGATTTTGACGAAGATTTTTCAAATGAAAAAATAAATATTGAAATCAAGTTAATTTTGGTGAAAAAAGTGATCAGACATCTAGTTAAAAGAGACGAATTATAGATAAATATGTTATTAATTCGATCCAGTGGGTGTTTAAACAAGAATTTTGATGAAATCGGTTTGTTTACACTTTTAATAAATTGGATAGGCATAACGTATAGTACATGTTTTGAACCACACATATTTTTAGGGTAACCTTTGTGCCTGGATAAAAACAACAGTGACATGCCAATAACTAGTGACGATCTAGTTTCTCTATTACCATTCAACCATTAAGGTTATTACATACATTTCGTTGATTTTCATATCATTGAGAACATTTGACATACGTTACGGTCTGCGTACTTCAATATTACTAATAGCGTTCCGCCATTTTGGATGACACGATTATACAGAGCGTCTTAAAACAGTCCGTTTCAGATTCTAGAATATTTCGGCAGGGTTTGGATAGTTTGACCGATATTACCTGTAAAAGTTTTTAATCTAATTGTCAACCATATTTAAAAAACGGCCAAGAGCGAGTCGGATTCCCGCACCGCGGATTCCGTACAAATGTAAAGGTATTTATGAATATCCAGTCCAAATTTCATAGTTCTAGGTCAACGGAAAATACCCTACAAATTTTGATTCCCTCGGTTGTCGAAATATACGTTTTTTGCGGCATAAAGGGCCGATCTTTTTTTTTTTGGTTAACTTAGAATATTGTTTTTTTTTCACAGCTTCAAGGAACGGGACTTCAAGGGACTTCTGTATATATATGGTTTTAATTTTAACTCGATACCTCCACGCGTTCCCGAGATAAAGGGTCTT
>NC_133499.1:5974000-6037911 GCF_025370935.1 Choristoneura fumiferana
AAAATAATTTTGTCATTTTTTTACAATTACCAATACATTCGATATTTAAAGCAAAACATTGAGTTATTTCTACAAATATTGCGCAAAGTTACTACTTAAATGGACTCTTTTTGTCTAAAATTTTCGAGTCATTTCTTTATTGAGAAAAAAGTTTTTTTTTTTACATTAATTCAAGCTAGTCACATTAGGTTTTAACAAATGGCGTAATGTGATTTGCCCAGAGGACCAACTCTTTTAGAAGCGAATTCAAAAATAATTCTCGCTCTGAATTAATAGTAAATAAAAAGTCGGGCCTCGAGTTTTTTTTTAATCCACGAACTTTTACGGAGTGAAAACATATATCCTCCATAGTTCAAAATTCAATGGATATTTTTTTTTTATATATTTTATATTAACCCAGTGCTATGACATATCTCTATGATATAAGCGACTTTAAATTAAAAAAAACTAAATCTAAAGTTACCTTGTTTTATCTCTTAATATTTACACAAATAAATGAATAAATGATTTAAAAATGTTTTCAAATATATCGCCAGTTTTTTTTTTTCATTCTATTCATGTACTAAATACGACCCAAGGAACCAATTTTTTAGTATTTTTTTTCGTAAAATAAAATAAGATACATATTTTCGCGCAATAAAGTCACTAATTTTTAATAAAAAACATATATTAGTTTAATTTTTGCGAGCGTAGTAGAAATAATTAACCAAATGTATTTTTTACATAATAATAATTTGAACATCAATCAAACCGGTTTTTTGTATCAAAAATCGATGGGACTATACTCTATTATTTTTGATCTTTAAAAAAAACAGATAATAACAAGACAAATTGTCTTTCCAGTTCAAAATAATAGAATATAGACATTTTCGATACATTCTGAGCCCTTACGTAAAATATTGAGTTGTATCTTTTATACACTAGATATATGGAAAATTATATGTTCGTAATTATGACTCTTAAGTGACTTCAACTTATATAAACAGGAAAAATCTCTTTTTTTTCACATATTATGTATGACACGTAACCAGAGGCGGTACTGTCTAACGATTCACCATCTATTTCTATCCCGTGTGACAGAGAGAAGCGGTGAAAATGATTGTCATTACGTACGTTAGAAAATGAAGCCTCGAGTTTTGATGACAGTGCTCAAATATTACTGGCTCGATTTTGTTACAGTGAACAACAGAGCTCGGTTTTAAATATATGACGTACACTGGACAAGACAATGCCACTAATTCAGACACGATAGGTCAGTTTCTGAAACATCCAGAGCAAATATCAATTCCCTTAATATCCACAAAACATCCATTCACCAAAAACATGCATACTAGATCCGTTTGGAAACTAATGTGATATCGGACGGTCGTAGTGGATGTTTTGAGCAACGGATGTTTAAAAAGCCAGTTTATTGAGAAACTCGTCTTAAAATGACAGATATTTTCGAGAAGGAATATTTTGAACAAATTGGATGTTCCAATAACCGCGTCTTTCATGTCAAAATCACGTTAAAGCTTGAAAAAAGTATCCAGTTTTACGGCGTTTCTTATTCATCAGTGAGTGAAATTGTCTTTGAAAATGCCATTACCTTTTACATAAAATCATAAACACTAGTTATGTAATACATACATAGTTACATAATATACATAAATGATAGAGCTCGGAAAAGGTGAGCGGTTTTCAGTTTGCATAAGATGGACATACCCATTTAATGGTAGTTGTCTCATGTGTAATTTAATGAAATTACCTACACAACTTCGTTACTATAATGATAGTAACGAAATTATTTTATTTTAGACTACTTTTCTACTGCGAGCTTGAATTCGCGATTAAAACGAGCACAACTGAATTAGAATATACGGGATGCGTTTGGTTTTTCACAACTCCGTTGCAGCCCCCTTAAGTGGGAAGTCAGTTTTAATTAGTCAGCACTCGTTTAGCAATGCATTGTAATTTTAGTTTAATCATAATAAAGTTTTGTTTCGTTTTAAATATTAATTGTCAGGGTGTATCCATATTACTATCTACACATGACAGTTATGACAGCTCACCTTTTTCGAGCTCTGTAAATGATAAATTGTGATTAAAACATACAATAATTAAACAAAATTACAGTTGTCAAGATAATTGATGCATTCCACGATGCAAACCAGCAAGAATCACATGATGGTAAGTAATGTCTACCATTGGTAGCGGCAATACCCAATCCAATGTCAAAAAACGATCAAATCATTTTAAATATATTTTTAACACGATATTTAGTCACTAATTGCATTCGAAGCGATTTTAATTCCAGTTTCCAAAAATATCCGTTCTGAAAACATCCACAATATGTATATGCATTTGAAAATAAATTGAACTAAGAACGGATATCTTTAACAGCAAATATTTTCAAGCAAACTGATGTTTTTGGAAACGAATGTCTTATATAATAGTCGACCAAGTAATTTGTCATTTCATAAAAATATGTCTGATGATCCTAGACGTTTTAGGGTATATTGTACTCCAATCCAATTTATGACAAGCGTAAACGTAGACGACATTAACCCGACCCGACATTAGACATTTAGTGATGTGAAAACCTAGAACCTATTGCAGAACAATTAATCAGTTCAGTAAATCAATTATTTATTAATTGAATAGATCAAACGTATTTTTGTCTATATTTATTATTAACAATACTTGATTAACTCCAAAGACTGTTTATTCAATTATAAAAAGCAGATAACATTTTTTTTTTTAATTTTAAGGAAAGTAAATAAAAATCGCTTATTCATCCGCGAATTTCGATTTTTAAAATGTCAATTTTCCACCATCTCTACGCTACTCTATGCTACTACAGATTATACACATGTTTCAATCAAGAAATAACGTCAGATTTTGACGAAGGTTTTTCAAATGAAAAAAAATAAATATTGAAATCAAGTTAATTTTGGTGAAAAAAGTGATCAGACATCTAGTTAAAAGAGACGAATTATAGATAAATGTGTTATTGATTCGATCCAGTGTGGTGTTTAAACAAGAATTTAGATTAAATCGGTTTGTTACACTTTTAATAAATTGGATAGGCATAGCATACGTATAGTACAGGAAATTCTTGGTAGCTATACATGTTTTGAACCACACATATTTTTAGGGAAAACCTTGTGCCTGGATAAAACAACAGTGACATGACAATAACTAGTGACGATCTAGTGTCTCTATTACCATTCAACCATTCATTGAGAACATTTGACATACGTTACGGTCTGCGTACTTCAATATTACTAATAGCGTTCCGCCATTTTGGATGACACGATTATACAGAGCGTCTTAAAACAGTCCGTTTCAGATTCTAGAATATTTCGGCAGGGTTTGGATAGTTTGACCGATATTACCTGTAAAAGTTTTTAATCTAATTGTCAACCATATTTAAAAAAACGGCCAAGAGCGAGTCGGATTCCCGCACCGCGGGTTCCGTACAAATGTAAAGGTATTTATGAATATCCAGTCCAAATTACATAGTTCTAGGTCAACGGAAAATACCCTACAAATTTTGATTCCCTCGGTTGTCGAAATATACGTTTTTTGCGGCATAAACGGCCGTATCTTTTTTTTTTTTCGTTAACTTAGAATATTGTTTTTTTTTTCACAGCTTCAAGGGACTGTGGACTTCTGTATATATATGGTTTTAATTTTAACTCGATACCTCCACGCGTTCCCGAGATAAAGGGTCTTGACAGACCAACGGACGGACGGACAACAGTGATCCTATAAAGGCCAACTCCCCTCCCGCCTTCCCTCCCCCTTTAGCCCCCTTTTAAAATAAGTGATAAGACCCAAGCTCTAGACTACGAGGTGCAAATTCGAACTTCGTATGTTGCCGTCCCGCTGACGCTAATACCATTTAATACGAGAGTGAGAGGGACGGTACGATACGAACAACGATTTCGTAGTAGCCCCACCAGGTGTTGTAATATTTACTCTTTCTAATCGCTATTAGTAAAATTAAAGTACCTGCTCGTAGTTTTTGTCCATCAAACTTTTCCGATTATTATGCAACCAATAGTACCACAAAATGTAAGGTAGAACGTTGTACGCAGCAAGTTTTCTCGACAGACAAAATATCGCTAGATGGCGTTAGTATAGACGTCCGTCTGACGTTAGTCTTGCTGCGATTGGCCCATTTAGTTAGGGTGCCCCCGTGCAGTCGCTAGTCGCTCGTTTGCAGCGATAAATCTGGTCACGTGACCCCATTTTGAAAGTGATTTTGAATTTCCTGCGACTCGAAAAAAGTAGCGTCAAGTCGCCGCGTCGAGCAGCAGCGACTAGCTGGCTTCTTACAGGATTGATCGTGGTCTTGGAAGCTGATTTCTTAATCTCATTTAGTAGCAGTCGTGACAGTGGTACAAAGAAAATAAATTGGAGTGAATGGTAAAAAATAAATAACAGTGTTTTTGCCGAAATTGAAGAGGTTTTTTTTCCAGCGATAAAGCTCAACATTTTCATCTTTATCGCTGTATGTCGCGTGACCAGATTTGACACTGGAAACGAGCGTCGAGCGATTTCATGTGGCCTTACCTTTATTCAACCAATCACAAACGTGACGCAGACGTCAAAGTCAAACGTCGCGACACTAGCGCCACCTAGCCTGTCAGACACCCTCATATCGACCGCTTAGTTCCTCAACCTCGTATCTGGCCATTAAATTGCTTTAGAATCGTCTTTATTAGCCTTAAGCCACGGCTTCGCCCGCGCTAGAAATAGCTTAATACCGTCTTAACTGAACTGTTGTATATAATGCCTGTGCAATTTTTGAAATATACGTTTACTTACACGATTCTTGTTATCATGACAACGCAATAAATGAATGTCTTAGAGTTTGGCCTGAAAAGGTTACGGTAACAATTTGAAACGACAACGTTCGCTTGCACAACGCCATCTATTGATTGCAAACGTAGTTAACACGACATCTTGAGAGCCGAGGTACGGTACGTCAACGTTCTTGGACAGCGCCCTCTGTTCTTGTTACTTAAAATATTATCCCACGGGAACGCATTACCGGGATATGAAGTGTCTCATGTCTCAATGCAGATCTTTGTCTATCTGTACGCCAAGTTTCATGTTAATCCGTTGAGCCTTTATTGCGTGATTCAGTAACAAAAATCCAAACATCTTCACAAACTTTCACAATTATAATAGTAGGATGATAGAATGTTGATTTGTTGTATACAATTCGGGTTGATACGAGATTGAGAAAGTATATAGACGACATGCGTTAAAACAGCAAATATCGTAAACACGTTGCTTCAATTCCACTTCCGACTTTTCCCTCCGCGACGTTGACGCGACGTCTTGCGACGCTCCGAGGCGTGACGCTCTGGCGGTGTCTTGCGCTGTTCGCACCATCAGCACAGGTGTTTTGTTAGTTGCTCTGTCACATCCGCCTTCGATAGGTCCGCGAATTCTGCGCTTTTGCCTGGAGAAAGAAAGTTTTTGTTATAGTATACATACCCTCCTCAACCCCGCTCATGCCCCACCCGGGCCGGAAACTCACTAGCTAAACACGTATCGCATATACTTATACAGGGTGTAACATTCAGATCGGTTAGTATGGATAAGTCTGAAATTATAACGCATACTAAGATCTATTCTTAGGAACCATGTCATCGATTTTAGTAACAAGGAAATCTGCATTCAAACATTAAAAAAAAAACCTGAACCTGAACGATTTGAAAAATAAAACTTACATTATTAAATATGAAACAAGTACAATGCATTTTATTCATTTCAGATATCGTGTTTCATAGTAACATTTATTGCTTAATTTTTCAAATAAACCGGACTTGATTCCCGTTTACAACAAAGTACAAGTTTTTTTTAAATCTATGAATGCAGTTTTTCTTGCTACTAAAATCGACGACATGGTTCCGAAGAACAGATCTTCGTATGTCGTATAGTTGACTTTCCCATACTGACCGATCTGAATGTTACACCCTGTATAGTAGGGCGTAAGTCTAAGATCAGACGAGACCTTTCTCCAACATGGGGGGGGTCTTTTCCAACAATTTTGACCAACAGTAGCCGTACAGCTGTTTTTTTTTTAACAAACAATAATATTGTAAATGTTTAAACAAAATATACCTCGTTCAGTTTCTTGCCAGGGTTCGAGGATATATATCAATGGATATATATCATGATATATATCCAATACATATCTGATATATATCAAATGATTTTTATGATATATATATATATATATATATATATATATATATATATATATATATATATTTGTATATAGAGATAATATATATATATATATATTTGGTTGAAATTTTTTGGTATTATTAAGTATTTTTTGGCTATAGTTTTTGGCCTTTTTACTGAGTTTCTACTTCCCAAATGTAGATGGCGTTGGAGTAGTTAAAAGATACTCCCTAATAGTAGGTTCTAATCCATTAATGGCAACACTTCTGCCGGCGTTAATGGCGTCAGTCGTGTCAGAAAAATTTCCTTACGAAAGAGTAAGTTTTTGTTGTATTTATTCTATTATTTTTTACAAAGAAAGTAATTGATAAAATGCAGAAACAATTTTACTTAATTTATTTTACAAATAATAATATGGCTTTCATACAAAATGGATATATATCAAACTTTTGATATATATCGGATATATATCATAAATATCGGATATTTCCGAACCCTGTTTCTTGCCGGATTGTTCTCAACAGAGGTTTATCCGAACCGGTGGTAGGTTTTTTTGCACATTCATAAGTGCTTGTTACAGCCTAAATTGAATTATGATATTTTGAGTTTGACTCACCCCTCTGCAGTATCTCAATAGTGGTCCGGCCCTCCAATTGCTTCAGGTGATGCATCAGTTTGCCCTCCGGCATCGGCACCACTGGCCGGGCCACGACGAGGGTCGTATACTTGAGCGCCCGCGTCAGGGTCTTGAGGAACTTGGACCACTGGCGCTCGCTGGAGGTGGCCTCGGGTGTGTTCACTAGTAAAGTGGCTTTCTCTATCATAGCGCACACGCAGCTCAGGGTTAACTGTTGAAAAAAAGTTGAGTTTAATTTTTAACCCCCGGCAGAACCGATATTGATGAAACATATCCAAGAATTTCCAAGAAAAGAAGAAGCATTTATTTATTTAAAACTAAAAATCAATGAAATCAATCAAAATAAATCGATAAAGCCATTAAAAATAAAAGGTACATAGAAAGTGAACAATTATTTCGACTGTTGCTATTTCATTTCCTCGCAATCTAAGTGAAAAGCAGAGTATTAAGGCTATTTTCCCTTCAACGTGTCTATTCACCCTCGCCGTACCGGCTCGGTTGGCTATATGAACGTCGTGGGTAAAGTGGCTAGTTTTATGCTCTTTTTGTACTATATACTATTTTTTGCCACAAAAACTCAATTACGACGTATTTTTTGTCAATGAACCGAACAATCTGTCGGAAGGGCCACTTGCTATTTCGACCAGCTGCTTTTTAGGGTTCCGAAGCCAAAATAGCAAAAACGGAACCCTTATAGTTTCGCCATGTCTGTCTGTCTGTCTGTCTGTCTGTCTGTCTGTCTGTCTGTCTGTCTGTCTGTCTGTCTGTCTGTCTGTCTGTCTGTCTGTCTGTCTGTCCGTCCGTCGCGGCTTTGCTCAGGAACTATCAATGCTAGAAAGCTGTAATTTTGCACGAATATGTATGTAAACTATGCCGACAAAATGGTACAATAAAAATTAAAAAAAAAATATATTGTACCTCCCATAGACGTAAAGTGGGGGTGTTTTTTTTTTCTCAATCAATCTTTTAGTGTGGGGTATCGTTGGACAGGTGTTTTAAAATCATTAAGGGGTTGCTGAAACGATTTTTCAATTCAGTGATTTGTTTGCAAAATATTCAAATTTAAAGTGCAAATTTTCATTAAAATCGAGCGCCCCCCCTCTAAAATCTAAACCTGAAAAAATTCAGAATGGTAGTAAGTATATCAAACTTTCAAGGAAAACTATAACGGTTAAGTTTGCTTGAGAATTATTAGTAGTTTAAGAGTAAATAGCAGCCTAAGGTATAAAATATACCTAAACTTGGAAGATTCCGTATAAAATACGAAATCTTTAGAAAAACATTACTTATTTTTTTCGTAATCGCTACGGAACCCTATTTTGGGCGTGTCCGACACGCTCTTGGCCGGTTTTTTAAAAGTGTTACTAACCCATAACAAACAAACAAATACTCCAGCTTACCGACGAAGTCAGGACATACGGCGTCCTCGCGGGGTCCAACGCCTCGGCGAGCAGACTGCACGATTCCAAGACAGCCGACCATCCCGTCGAAGCCTGGATATATCTACAAAAAAGACATACATATGGTTCTATTAAAAATATTTGCAATTATACTACTAGCAAGCTTAGGAGATGAGCCGTGAGGGAATTGACTTTAAACTGTCTTAAGTCCTCACTTTGAATTCGTACCCCATAAAATCATAATTTTAATAAGTAACTCAGAAGACGTTACCAACAACAACAAGCTTTACTAAAATGGTTGATTGACCCATGTGCGGGTGAAATCTTGCAAGTCAAATTTGACCCACTTCCAGTGGTCGAGTTGACTTAAAACTTGGCATACTTATGTAAATCTGGTGACAATACAATAATCTGGTAGTTGATACTGGTGGTCCAGCCTGATTAGTCTCGGGGCGCCTCTCTAAACACACACAGACACAAAAATATGCCTCGTTGAGTTTCTTGCCGGATTCTTCTCAAAAGAGGTTTTTCCGAACCGGTGGTAGTTTTTTTTGACATTCATAAGTGCTTGTTATAGCCTGAATTGAATAAAGATATTTTGACTTTGACAGACAACGGGTGCGGGTCGGTAGCCGGCCGGGCGCGGACAGAGCGGCAACTGGCGGTGTTTGGATCGCGCCGCCCTGGCACGCGCCGCCTCTTGTCCAATGATGCCGCGTGCGACGTACACAAGTGAATTTTCTCAAAAATGTCCGTAAAAATCGACATTATTCTTTACATATCAGAAGGTGAAGTCCATAGTTAATGGTCAGCGAAAAATTAAAAATTATGATTGGTTTTATGGAGTCTTTTTGTATTTTTTATTTCAACGCCAAATTTGTTACTTTTAAGGGTATCCCGTGAAACCATATCGAAAAAGTATTATTATATCCAAAAGACCCCAAAAACAAATCATAATTTGATTGCTTAGTAGCGACATCTCTTGTCTGCGTGAGCGGTTAGTTCCGAAAGAGTGTGACGTCTGTCGACGAAACATAGATGTCGCTAATGCTTAAGTAGCATAGTAGAAATAAGCAACCTGAGATATGTATGCATAGGAAAAATTCGTATCTGGATTCCTGTCCAGCAGTGGTGTAGGGGTTATAGCACGCAGCTCGGATTGCTGAGGACCTGTGTTCGATTCCCAGTGCTGGCTCTTTTTCTGGTTTTTCTGTGTATCCATGTGTTAGTTTGTATTTTCGAAAAATTAAAAAGTTAAAAAGATTGCAGGCGCGCCTGCAATCAGTCACAAATTTTTAAAAAGGTAAAAAGGCCATAGAAATGTTAGCACAAGTCGTATACAGCCAAGTCTAATGGCCGGTATCAGATATTTTGTTGGAACTCCGGGCTTTTTTTATTGGGTCAGAAATAGCTTGTAGTGTTTTCGGTGGAAAAATACACCTGCAGTTGTTAATGAAAAAAGGCGGGAAAGCATAAGAAAAATATTGGAATAAAATTAAATGTTATTATATTTAGAGAAAAAGTTTATTCTATTTCAGAATTATTCACCATTTTTGAGAAAAGCTTTATATTAGTCTCGGCTGGAATCGAAAGAGTTTTGTTTCCTGAACATGGAAAAATATTTATTATAATTGATTTCTCCATATTTAATAAAACACAAAAAAATTTAAAAAATATGTCTGAATTTGCCAACACTACCACAGAATGGATATGTTTCGTTTGCCTTTTTCACCAGAAAAAGGAGCCGTCATCATTTTGACAACGTCTATGCAACGTCTTTTTTTCAAGAGTCTAGACAAAAGTAATGGATCTATTGTGTGGTGGTTTTGGAGTTATGCCCTTTTAGAATGCACATCTGTAATAAATTAATTAATAGTTGTAGCGAAATTTTAAAAATATCAGCGTTTTTCTCTTTCCAAACAGAATACAGAGAACGAATCAAATTATAGTCTTAGAAATATGAAATCTTGTCAATTGCTGGCTTGTTTAATACTCATACTCAGCCAGGAATTGCCTTCTTCCGGGCCACGACAATAATCCACAATTGGCAGTTTGCGTGTGCTGATACCGAAAATGGTCCGACCCGCTCTCTGTGAATACAACGAACCGCTCTCGACTCGATCCCTCACGACGAACAGACTTGTTGACTGACAGCTGGACTTGTCGATGGTTTACCTGCGGTAGTGCGGCGCGAGCGCGGCCAGGCCCAGACCAGCGTCGTTGCGGCGCGCGGCGAGCGGCAGCGCGCGCAGCACGCGCGACCACACGCCGCGGACGCGCGCGTGCGACGCCGCCGCAAGGGACAGGAAACGCGCGATCAACGCCTGAACACACGCCAAGGGTTAGAGACATCTAGCGGCGCGAATAGTACATTGTCTCAAGGGCGGTAAATAAGGAGTTATCTACGAGTCTATTATGTTTAATGTTTAATGTTTATTTGGGCAAAAAACGGTACAATATAGAAAAAAAAACTTAAGAAAATAAGACTTAAACGAAACATAGACCAGCAAGTATGCCACTATTAAATTATACAGTAGAGTAACACGTACAAAGAATATAAATGACCTATTAAACAATAATTTAGATGAACAAAACGAACAAAACGAAACTAATGTCTTAACAGGGCAGCTTTAAACCTGTTAAGAGAAAGGTTGAATATATCTAATTCCGAAAATGAATTATTGTTGGGGTATTGTGTTATTATGCCACATTTACACTCGCGTACGAGTCGCGAGACGAGGCGCGAGGCGAGGTACGAGGTGAGAGTCAGAACAGACTCGCCCCTCGCAGCGCTCGCGTTTGGAGCGGTTTTTGAGCACGAGTCAAAGGACCTCGTGACGAACGCGAACTTGGTGTTTACAATCGCGCGCTCGCTTCATTTGAGTTTGAGCCTTGTGCTGTGCAGGATGTAAGCTCAAAGACAACTGAACTCGCCACGAGTGTAAACAGGAAGCTCATTAAACATCGATCACGCGAGCCGCGGGTCGAGATACGAGACGAGGCGCGAGGCGAGTGTAAATCCCGCATTAGAAGCTTTAATGACGCAACGTTCGTACCAGTACCTTCAGCAACATACAAGGTTTCTATCATATTTGCGAGTAAAATTGTAATTGTAATTGTTTGCAGGTGGTAGGACCTTGTGCAAGGTCCGCCCGGAGTGCTACCACCATCTTGCTCGCTAATCCTGCCGTGAAGCAGCAGTGCTTGCACTGTTGTGTTTCCGCGTGGAGAGTAAGACAGCCGGTGAAATTACTGGCACGTGAGGTATCCCATCTTAGGCCTCTGGGTTGGCAACGCGTCTGCAATACCCCCGGTGTTGCAGATGTTTGTGGGCGGTGGTGATCTCTTACCATCAGGAGACCCACTTGCTCGTTTGCCATCCAGTCGAATAAAAAAAAAAAAAATAAAAAAAAAGTATACTAATTTGTAAGATTTTTTTTTTTTTTTAATATTCCAAAGAATTGTTGCCTCCACAGTAGTGACATCATGAAAGTTACTGTTTCAACAAAAATTAAAAATACCCTAATGTGAAAAAATAGTACATTGTGTCAAGGCGGCAAATAAGGAATTACAAACGAGAGTCTATTAGAAGCCCGAAGTCAAAGACTGAGGGCGTTAATGAGTCGATGTCCTTAATTCCAGCACCACCAATTTTTATCATATTTGCGAGTCAAATTGAATATTTGTATTGTACCTTTCCCTTTCTGACGGCGAGCATGTGCGCGATCCGATCGCCGGCGAGCAGCCCCGCGAACATTCGCTCGACCAGCTCGTCCCGGTCCTCGTCGAGGAGATTCTTCACCGGCGCCGGCTTCTGGGACACCGCTAGGTTCACCACCTGGAGTACGTATTACGGGTCAATCGACTTTTTAGTATACAACCAGCAACAAAGATATAAATTCAAATTCAAATCATTTATTCAGTAAATAGGCCGCAATGGGCACTTTTACACGTCATTTTTTAAACTACCAGCGCTTTCGAAAAGACCATCATTGCCAAGAAGAATGCGCTGCAAGAAACTTGGCAGAAAGTCATTTCTTTAAAAATAAAATAATTACAAATAAAATACTTAAAAACTGCAGTATACAATTAAAGAAAAAAATACAAAAAATAATAGTAATAATACAGGGATGTATGGGGTCCCTTAGTGACAAAACTATATCTACGTTCAGTGGAAGTGTAGCTTCCACCGTCATAAATTAAAATAATAATAATAATAATAATTCTGAAATATACCACTGTCCAATTATCACTCCTTTTTTAGGTGGCATTCATTTTTAAAGTCGCAAGAAACTAAACTAAGCTCGTGTCTTCGTAAAAATTAGCATTTTCCTGCTATTTGGCGGTCATTTTTTTTAATTCTCGATGAGGCCATTTTTTGTCTTTGATTTGTCAAGATGGCCAACATAACCCGTCTAATCCGGCAAGCGTTTATGAATCATACTTCTTGGCTACCGTCTAACAAGCTTAATCAGTCTGCTAAGTAATAGACCGATCAAGCCTCAATTAAGGATTTTTTATGAATAAGGCTGTAAGAGTCTAGCCGATATAGTATCTCTATGCCAAAAAGACGGACAAACATATAAACACACACACTTTCACATTTATAATATCAGTACTGATAAGAAACGTCTGTGAATATTCTATCTGCGAAACAACATTCGCCCTGGCGTCAGAAGAGCCAAAAATCCAAAAAGGGACAGCAACCGTCTAAAGCTCTACCTGTCTCTTGTCAATGCTCTCGCTCTTCGGACTGTCCTGCTTCGGCCTCCGCTGGACAGACTCTATGTTCCTCAGGAACAGGTTCGAGTCTTCTTCTAGCTCGTTCTCTGCTTCCTTCTGCGCCAACTCTAACTGCTTCTGCTTCTCTTCTCTTTCCTGTAAATGATTTATAATTATTAATAGGTTTGCTTACCCGCGGGTGCGCACGCGTTATCATTAGAGCCATCAATTAAATTGAATGACGACCGGATGGCCAATTGCTGGAGAACTTGACTACGAAGCTTGAGGTCCCGGGTTCGATTCCCGGCCGGTGCAGATTTTCGTATGAATAATACGAATGTGTTCTCGTGTATTTAAGTATTAATTTATCTATATGTCTATATAGATAAAAGTATATAGTACTAGCCATGAACACGAAGCGCGACCTCTGCAACTGTCCTTATCTTACTTAAGTATCTTCTTTGTGCGTGACGTAGATGGTTGCACGGCTCTTTTGTGTTCATGGAGTACCCACTTATTAACTCTCGCGGTGACTCTCGTGCGGGCTCATGTGGACTCGCGATAGCTATTAACGTAAATTTCTAGTGGAAAAGGGTCAGTGCGATTTCAATTCTCGCCTCGCCTCGTCTCGTCTCGCCTCGCCGGTGGAAAATCACCTTTATTGTAATTTTCTGTGTACCTGTTTTTCTGTATCGCTTTGTATTGTATTGTATGATCTTACCTTCAGTATGAGCGCGTTGGATATCGCCAGCGGATCATTGAGTTCCTCGAGCCTCAGCAGTATCAGATACAGCGCTTCGATGTCCAACAGCAGCTGTTTCGTTCTCCGCATCTCCCTCGGCACCTGCGACCAAATCCACACTAACATTATGCATAGGACTATTTAGTTAACTAAATAGAAAATATATGTTTTTCAATCTCAAAAAAAACTTGACAGCCAAATTTTGTTTTCAAAATTAAGTTTTCTTTAGAAAATGATAAATTAGTAACTGAATGCGATAAAACACTCAAAGTCAAAGTCAAAGTCAAAATATCTTTATGCAATTTAGGCTATAACAAGCACTTATGAATGTCAAAAAAAATCTACCACCGGTTCGGAAAAACCTCTGCTGAGAAGAATCCGAAGAATTGGTTTGACAGTAATTTTAAAAGTATTTCCTCATTACACCGTATCATACCATGACCGTAATAGGAACGTCTCGGGCAAAAATATATTCTTTGTATCGAAAGAATGAGACTATGCCCACTATAGCACGTTTCGTAACCAACCGTCACTGTCGCGTGTCATGTATGCGCTTGACATTCCGTTCCTGACACGTTCCTTTTGCGGTCATGCCATGATACGGTGTAGTCACTACACACACATGTACCTAGTGGGTACGCACCTTAATAAGCAAATCCACCTAAACCGCCTAGACTACGCTATACAAGGCACAGATAGACAAGGCACGAAATCCCCGTTCTTACTAAATTATAAACATTATATTTGTTGCCAAATATTTTTATTTTCAAAAGATGGTTTGAATTACGGAATAAAAAAAAATATGAACACATTTCTAATGATAATGAATATCTTGATAAAGAAGATCTTTTGAAATATACTGTTTTCATTTTCATTATTTTAAGAGGGTTTATACCTGCTGAGCTGGCGACGTTGCATATTTGTTAGTTTTTCTCGATTATTCCATAAAAATTTAATGAAATTTAATAATGTCGTCTGATAGAACACTTCTTAATATGTAAGTTAATGTGTGTACTCCAATAATTATTCGTAATAGACTTTTATTTCCTTTAAAAGCCGGTCATAAACATTAATTCGTTTTTAATGAATATAAAAGTCTATCACGAATAACTATTGGAGTAGACACATTAACTTATTTTCATGAATTTTTTATGGAATAATCGAGAAAAACTAACAAAAATGCAACGTTGCCAGCTGAGCAGGTATAAACGCTCTTAATTCACCTCAGAAAATAGAAGTTTTTTAACTCTACATAGGACCAAATAATAAAAATTATTACATGGCTAGTGGTAGGTAAACCATAAGGAGACCATGGTCCACTAATATCTGTTTTAATTACTATGTTTTGGCAATAAATAACTTTGAATATTTGAATAGTATTATTATCCACTAGCTTTTGCCCGCGGCTTCGCCCGCGCGGAATTCGGTTATCGAGCGCTGATCCCTCGGGAACTGTGCATTTTTCCGGGATAAAAAGTAGTCAATCTCTGACCCATAAACTATCTCTATGGCAAAAATCACGTCGATCCGTCGCTTCGTTTCGACGTGAAAGATGGACAAACACACACACTTTCGCACGCATTTATAATATTAGTATGGATAGTAGAGATGTGAAATAGGAGTCCCGCGGCGCGGAGCCTTATACTAACCTCTGCCGGGTTGGTCGTACTGGCGACACTAGAGGCTCTCGATGGCCGAGCAGAAGAAGGCTCGTTGCCGGCCACCAGTTCCACGTCGATTATCTTCCTGGGAGCGGTTACACTGCCGCACTGGAAGAAAGAAAAAGAGTCAGACCATAGAGTCCAAGCAATGTAAAGCAAACCTCCAATTACGATCGTTTTCAGCACCTCTTTCTGTCACAATAGGATGACGTTAAAAAGAGATGGTCAATACCCGTCAGAGCGTTAGGGCCGGTACAGACGGTCAGTGTTTGAACTGCAACCAAGCTGCAAAATGGCAGTTCAAGTGCAGTTTTGCTGCAGTTGGTTGCCGTCCAGTCCTGTTAACCGCACACCGACTGCAAGCTGGCTGCACGGTCGTAGTCCAAATGCTGTCCGTCTGTACCATTCCACTGAGGCGGAGCCGAGCGGAGCGGAGAGGAGACGTGTAATAGTGATTTTCCACCGGCGAGGCGAGACGAGAATTGAAATTTGTATGCATTCTCGCGCGCCCGCCGCGAGCCGCCGCGGGCGCTGCCATACAATTCTCGTCTCGACTCGCCGGTGGAAAACCACCTTAAGATCGACCAATCATATTATGAAATCCACTTAAAATCAACATCTCGGAGACGATCTGATTGGTCCATCCCCACACGTCTCCTCTCCGCTCGTCTCTGCCTCATAGTAGAAGATCCGTACTTGAAAAGATCTTCACCGGTCTGATAATAGAATTAAATGTGTTTTTATAATAAATTTAATATTTTAGAAAATATATTAGAAATTGCTTTGCTAAAAAATCCTGGACAGACAATTTTTTTTTTTTTTATATTTTTAAGTAAATGCAGACAACCCGTATATCAACGTGTTCACAATAAAACAGCGCTTACGTTGATATACAATTTGTTCTATTATCTAATCAAATGAAAGTAACTGGCATCGACATAATAACTGGTAAAGTTTATACCTGGCAACCCAGTAGTTCGTCCAGGTAAACAATAGCAAACCCAACGACTACTATTCTATATGTATTATACTTTTAAGTTAATGTAAAATTGTCTTATTATCTCGATGATGCAACAAAAATTTATTAAAAATCTTTTTTTTTTTAATAATTTAAAATAGCCTGTCCAGGATTTTTTTAGCAAATCCATTTCTAATATATTTTGTAAAATACTCAATTTATTATAAAATAAATTTCATTCTATTATCAGACCGGTGAAGATCTTCAAAGTTCGGATCTTAGACTATCAGTGTAGCTGCCGCCTTATGATAACTAACCTGTAGTTTCCCGAGGGAATTCTCAAACTGCGTCGGGACGTACGCGCGCGGCGGCGCGTCCTCGCTGCTGGAGTTGTGCCGGTTAGAGTTGTGGCGCTCCCTCGTGTGCGTTTCTTGCTTGACACCTGTGTACAGACAGACAAACAATCAAAACATGTTACGCTAGCTGTTGCCCGCGACTCTGTCTGCGTAGAATTGGGTGCCTCAAGTTTTCTAAGATGGTCTATATTATATTTTTTATCGATAGTACTTATAATGTAGCTCACTCCTGGAGATGGATATTTTTTTCATGTACGTGTGTGTACGTCTGTGCGTACGTATGTGTCGTTGTATGGCGACATTTGACAACTGACAGCTGTCAATCCGCCTCTTTTTTTAACCTGTCCTCTCCCAGAGGCACAAATTTGTGCCCAAATTCCTTTGATCCTGTTATCCTGGGAGATGACAGATTAATCAATCAGACCAGGGCACAAAGTTTTCGTATGCGAAATCTGTCATTTGATTGCGAGCTATACTTGGGGTTTCTCTACGGGATCGAATCAGAAATGAGGAGATACGTAGAAGAACAAGGGCCACCGACATAGCCAAGCGAATGAGGGCTATCGCATATGAATTCGCCGCTAGAGGCGCTAGTGTAGCGTGAGGTCTCCGAAATGTCAAATCTCATAGTTTTTGGGTGAGCTATGCGGGTTTTATTTATAATTAGAATAATTTTGTGAATATTTTTCAATACCTGAAATTAATTATGGCAAATATGCGTTACGGTGATTTGAGACAGTTTTGTCTTTCGGAAACTTTTGTACTCCCTTTTTTTCGAACAAAACGGGACTACGCAACACTATGGTTGCTCGATATTTTTATGGTACGGTTTTAAGGTGTATTAAATATGATTTTAATCTAAACTTTGTTTTCACGCCCGTAATAACAGACTTTGAAAGCCACACTTAAAAACCTCACGCAACAGTGGCGCCATCTAGAAATACAAAAAACGATAGCCCTCATTAGCTCGTTGAAGTGGCAATGGGCAGGCCATATAGCACGGAGAACAGATGGCCGTTGGGGCCGAAAGGTTCTCGAATTGAGACCGCGGATCGGCAAGCGCAGCGTTGGATTCCTACCGAGGCAACTGGAGGTCTATGGGGGAGGCCTATGTCCAACAGTGGACGTCCTATGGCCTATATGATGATGATGATGATTGCGATCGCGAGCGTCAGAAACGTTAGGCCTCTGGTCATTCGATGTCAAGTGTCCCGTGATATTTATTATTTATTTATGTGCAACTCACCGCCACTATAGAACGGATGGTTCTGCTGGTTCGCCTTGTGCGCCTCTTTGACGCCTTCCTTCTCTTTCTGCGATTGCCTCTCTAAGAATACCTGTAAAAAAAAACTTATTTTATGAAGCAAAAAATGTAAGACTGAAATCTTTCATCAGTATGGATCATATTGATGGATCGCAGTATTTAATACACGTCTAGCCTTTGCCTAATACTGCAATTTTTTTATTGGAAAATAAATAAATGACCAAGAGTGGACGTCCTATATTTATAACTAGCGGACCCGGCCGACGCGTTATACTGCCCGAAAAAATACTACATTAAAATAAATTATGATACCATACAAACAACAGCGCCATCTACCGGATCCAATTGCGTTTCCAAACCATCAACCAACGTTGTTTTGCCAATCTGTGGCCATATCAATTATTTTAAGTGAATATTTTTCTAGACATATATAAAATAACTAACTTATTGTAATTATGTGGGGATGGGGATGTTTGCAGGTGGTAGGACCTTGTGCAAGGTCCGCTCGGATTGCTACCACCATCTTGCTCGCTAATCCTGCCGTGAAGCAGCAGTGCTTGCACTGTTGTGTTTCGGCGTGGAGAGTAAGACAGCCGGTGAAATTACTGGCACTTGAGGTATCCCATCTTAGGCCTCTAGGTTGGCAACGCATCTGCAATACCTCTGGTGTTGCAGATGTTTATGGGCGGTGGTGATGTCTTACCATCAGGAGACCCACTTGCTCGTTTGCCATCAAGACGAATAAAAAAAAATGTGGCCTATATAACTGAGTAACGAAACCCATGAACATTTTGTATGACAAAAATGTTTTTCCTTCTATTTTATTGTTTCGTCAATTTTCCAATGTTTTTAATACTTATTATCCTATTCACAAAACACAAAAATCATAAATATTGGTCCAGCCGTTCTGAGTTATAAAAGACGCAACTAACACGACTTTGTTTTATATATTGACTAGGTTTTGCCCGCAGCTTCGCACGCGTGGGATTCGGTTATCGCGCGCTGTTCCCTCGGGAACTGATCATTTTTCCGGGATAAAAAGTAGCCTATGTCACTCTCTGGCCCATAAACTATCTCTACGCCAAAAACACGTCGATCCGTCGCTCCGTTTCGACGTGAAAGACGGACAAACACAAACACACTTTCGCATTTATAATACTAGCTTTTGCCCGCGGCTTCGCCCGCATGGAATTCGGTTATCGCGCGCTGTTCCCTCGGGAACTGAGCATTTTTCCGGGATAAAAAGTAGCCTATGTCACTCTCTGGCCCATAAACTATCTCTACGCCAAAAATCACGTCGATCCGTCGCTCCGTTTCAACGTGAAAGACCGATAAACATACAAACACACTTTCGTATATATAATATGAGTATGGATATATCACGACGCTTACCGTATAATAGAAGTCGTGTATGTACGGTGTGCCGGTGTTAAGCTGCAACATTTGTATGTTGATCAGCCACTGCTTCTCTCTCTGCGTCATCAGGCCGCCGTACTCGTCAGTATCGCTCAATGACGACACGTCATCGCCGTTCATGTGCATGCTGAGAAAGATATGCACCGTGTATTTTTTATCTCTGTTTACTTTGGGCTATCGTTTTTTGTCTCACTAGATGGCGCGCTGTTGCGTGAGGTTTTTAAGTATGGCTTTCAAAGTCTGTTATTACGGGCGTGAAAACAAAGTTTAGATTAAAATCATATTTAATACACTTTAAAACCGTACCATGAAAATATCGAGCATGCCACAGTGTTGCATAGTCCCCGTTTTGTTGGAAAACAAGGGAGGACAAAGGTTTCCGAAAGACAAAACTGTCTCAAAACACAGACATTCATTGCCCCGGAACGCATATTTGCCATAATTAATTTCAGATATTGCAAAATATTCACAAAATTATTCTAATTATAAATAAACCCGCGTAGCTCACCCAAAAACTATGAGATCTATCTAGTGGCGAATTCATACGCGATAGCCCTCATTAAGAAAACGTTCAACAGGTCAAAAGAAGTTAAGGGTCAATCAATTTTTAGCAGTACCAGGGCAAAATTTTCTTGGTACGGGACATTACGAACATTTATCAATTTGTTGTCAATTTAGCATAGGCGTATATAGAGGAGGGAGGGGGGCGGGTGGGCCGTGCCCACCCCAGGATGTTGGGCTACAGATTCAAAATTCTATAATACTGATATTTTCAAACCAAAATCCAGACATGGAATAGATACGTCATTGCATTTAGTTAGTATTGTATTAAAACGCTTCAGCCGCGCGGAATAGGAGCTCCGCGTGCTTTAAGTCATAGAGCCCTCGCCCACGTCGACTTTTTGTAGCGATTCTTTCCCCGATGTCGTCCGACACGTTCGCGCTGTAACGCGTTGCAAATGCGACTAACGCGCGTGCAAAAAGTCGCCGTCGGCGAGGGCCCATTGAATATATTTTTAGACCACCTGCTACTTAGACCAAGCAATGAGGGCTATCACGTATGAATTCGCCGCTAGAGGCGCTAGTGTAGCGTGAGGTCTCCGAAATGTCACTGTTTTTGGGTGCGCTACGCGGGTTTACTTATAATTAGAATAATTTTGTGATTTTGCAATACCTGAAATTAATTATGGCAAATTTGCGTTACGGGGCAATGAATGTGTGTTTTGATACAGTTTTATCTTTCGGAAACCTTTGTCCTCCCTTTTTTCCCAACAAAACGGGACTACGCAACACTGTGGCATGCTCGATATTTTTATACCGTTTTAAGTTATTAAATATGATTTAAATGTAAATTTTGTTTTCACGCGCGTAATAACAAACTAACCACTATACTTTAGGCAGGACCTTTGTCTACAGTGGCGCCAACTGGTGAGCGCAAAAACGGTAGCCTCATTGCTACTTAGACCAGCTGGTTTTTAGGCGAAATGATACTAAGCCAGGGATAGGGAAACTTTTTCCTTGGCGTGCCAATACATACTAACGAAATATATGGCGGGCCAAGTTGTTGCATTTTTGGCTATGTTATTTACTGAAATACAAATATTGATATGTATTTTCTGAAACACTAATTTGGCCGTTGCCAATGTGAATGAAATTTCTAACAATACGAAATCTTCTCTTGATTTTCGTTTGATAGTCGCGGGCCGCATCCCCATCCCTGTAGTAACCGGTAAAAAGCTTGTAAACTCACCCAATATTATTATTCCCATAATTCCCGTTAACACGTTGGTTAAACATCATGTTATTAAACTGTCCATTCCCATATCTATTCAACATTGGATGGTGACTTGCATTATGAAAACTATTGTTGAACTGCAGCATCGGATGAGTGTTCTGTATGAGCTGAACCAAGTTCTGCGAGGTCATGTTCGGCTGGTTCTTAGAGTTGTTGTACACTCTGCTCTTTACGAGTTTAGTGGGGGTTTTGTTCTTGGGCGGCGATTGGGGTTTGGGCATCATTAGGTTAGGCTCAGGTTTTTGCTGGATGGCTGGACCCTGAAAAAAAAATTTACACCAAAAATTAAGACATTGCTGTAAAAAAGAAAACATTTTCTCAAACATGCTATGTAATGTTTATGTTGTGTTCCATAAAACAGGCTTCAAAATGTACTGTTGCAGGCCTAGGCCTGCAAGACAACAGTCTTTTGTTTCAATTTTAGACGACCAGATGGCCTAGTGGTAAGAGAACCTGACTACGAAGCTTGAGGTCCCGGGTTCGATTCCCGTGTCGGGGCAGATATTTGTATGAAAATACGAATGTTTGTTCTCGGGTCTTGGGTGTTTAATATGTATTTAAGTATGTATCTATCTATATAATTATATTTATCCGTTGCTGAGTACCCATAACACAAGCTTTGCTAAGCTTACTTTGGGACTAGGTCAATTGGTGTGAATTGTCCCGTGATATTTATTTATTATTATTTATTAATGGAAAACGTCAAATATCCACGATAAAGGCCATTATACACGACTTGAAATTAATAATCTGAATGTCTAAGGTTCATTTATTAGTTACTGAATAAATTCACAGGACTATGAATATTCTAAATGTAAATATATAAATATTGCCGACGCGTTTTACGTCAAATTACAATTTAATTTACATAATAAAGTATTAATGTAGCTGATTAAATGGGCTGCAGTTCGTGTATATGGCCCTAAAAGCCGAACAGCAAACACAATGAAAAAAAAAGTTTTGGCGGGAAAATTGACAAGTGTCATTGTCTTTTTTTTTATTGACTGGACTTGGGCTTTAGCCATTTTGCAAGTAAGTTCCATTGTCATTTCAAAAGTTTCGTTTAGAAACGTGATTTTTTATTTTTGCAGTCCGTTATATCTACATATTTTATAGCAATTTTATTTTATTGGGATTATTTTGCGGTTTTATGGTAGTTATAATTTGAGTCTGGTACAATTTTAGTTTTCTTACGAATAAAACATTGATTTCTAGGAGTTTTTATTTCTTTTAGTGCATGTTTGAGAAAAGCACTATACAAGCCTCGGCGTGAAAGAACATGCCAGCCTCGTATACCTATCCGGTCTATACATACTCGGCCTGCAAGCCTTTCTTTCCCGGCCTCTGCAGTAATGTACTATTTGTACCGAAAAACAATTTGGATTGTCTAAAAATAAGATTTTCTTATAAATGTCATATGATAATACAAGTTTTTTTGCTGACTGTACTATCGAAGCAACTGAATCGTGGCCC
Source organism: Choristoneura fumiferana (assembly GCF_025370935.1). Taxonomy (NCBI): domain Eukaryota; kingdom Metazoa; phylum Arthropoda; class Insecta; order Lepidoptera; family Tortricidae; genus Choristoneura; species Choristoneura fumiferana. The sequence continues at coordinate 5,996,614 of NC_133499.1, forward strand.
TCTGTGGAACCTCTTCGTAGAAAAAGTCATAGAGACTTTCTACAGTGGGTCAGGAATCAAATGGTTCGACCATACTTGCATTGCCAACCAACCAACATAATGTTTACCATATTTCAAGTCAATTCCACCACAGGAACTGGGTCAAAATGAATTTGCAAGATTCGACCCAAACAAAAAAAAAACAAGTTTTTGTTACATTTTTAACATACTTAAGCTTTTTTGCTGCCTATTTTTAACTATTAGAAACTAATTTCAACTTCGAAAGCTCTCTCATTTCGAGAGGAGGCCTGTGTCCTGTCCAGCAGTGGGACTTATACAGGCCGGGGTGATGGATGGAATTTTTAATACAAGCTTCCTTGACAAATATACTTTTTGTCGTCAATACAAATGTGTACCAAATTTTAAAAATATTGATTTAATCAAGCATGTTTTTTTTTACCGAACTAACAAATATTGCAAGTTAAATAAAAGCTTGTAGAAGTAATACTTACACGAAAGTTGTGGTTGAATTGACCCACATTAGGGTTAAAGTTCTGTCGAGGCATCGGCATGCCAGGAGGGGGCATCATTCTTGGTTGCATCATATGGGGAAACTGGTTCATGCCCGGCCCAAACTGGTTGCCATTGGGCACCATATTGCCACCAATCTGGTTACCCTGACCCATCTGGTTACCACCCATTTGGTTGCCACCCATTTGGTTGCCACCCATTTGGTTGCCACCCATTTGGTTGCCACCCATTTGGTTGCCACCCATTTGGTTACCGCCCATTTGGTTGCCACCCATTTGGTTACCCTGCCCCATCTGGTTACCGTGACCCATATGGTTGCCGTGGTGATTCATCATGTTCCCCATATGCATAGGGTGCATGTTATTCTGCAAATTGTTCTGAAAGTTCATCTGGTTTGAGTTTTGCATGAACTGGTTCACGGTTTGATTCGCGGATGGGTGGTTGACTTGACCCAATTGGTTGGGTATCTGGTTGCCGGGACCCATGAGGTTGTTGGGCATCATTTGGTTCATGGGTGGGTTGATCGGCATGTTTTGGGGGGCGAAGGGGAGGGGCACCGGCGCCTGGAGTCCTGGCGGTCTCTGGAGTATTACTGGAGGGAATCTTGGCTGTAAAAAAGAGTGGGAATTTTAGTTTTTTTAATTGAAGTATGATCTCAATTCTTTTGAAACAATAATGTTCAAGTGCAAGGGTAGGTCGATAAAAATACATTTGTCTTCTATTAGGTCAAGATATATGCTTCCTCTTATTATATTTAAGTTTTGTTACAACTTCGATATTTCGAGTTTTAAGTCGCGAAACTGTCATAGCTATAAATAATACGACAAAGTTCCATTTCAGCTCAATAAAAACCCACCTGGTAATAGTTCTGCGCGGGATACTGCTGCTGTTGTTTCTGGCGCATCTGACGCTCCAACTCCTCGACCGTGCACAAGTTCTTAAGTGACGACGCCGGCTTAAAACAGACACACATACAATTATTATTCATACTAAGATGTAAACAGCTAAAAGGTAAAGAGACATTACCGATAGTTGTTTTTTTAGCCTGTAAATTAGTGTTCAACCGACTTCCAAAAAAGAGGTTTTCAATTCGTCTGTACTTTTTTTTAAAGGCTTAACGACGCTTAAGAGGTAAAACGCCGGCCGGGTTTTAGGTGACTTTATACTGTTAAACATTGAAACCCTCGCTACGCTCATTATTAAGGTCGAACTTACCGGGTGCGCGGGGAAAACGGGTACATCGTGCCGCCAAACGCTGGAGCCCAGCGCTGCGGAGCCGGCCCCTTCATCCAGTACTAGCTGGGATAGAGACGCTTCTGTAGATAAAAAAATATTTTTCTCAAAAATGTCCGTAAAAGTTGACATTATTCTTTACATATCAGAAGGTGAAGTGCATAGTTTATGGTCAGCGAAAAATTAAAAAGTTAAAAAGATTGCAGGCGCGCTAGCTCGACAGTAATGAATTAGCGCGCCTGCAATCAGTCACATTTTTTTTAAGTTAAAAAAGGCCATGGAAATGTTGGCACAAGTCGTATACAGCCAAGTCTAATGGCCGGTATCAGATATTTTGTTGGAACTCCGGACTTTTTCTATTGGGTCTGAAATAGCTTGTGGTGTTTTCGGTGGAAAAATACACCTGCAGTTTATTTTTAATGAAAAAAAGCGGGAAACATAAGAAAAATATTGGAATAAAACTAAAATTTTACAATATATTTTGAGAAAAAGTTTTGTTCTATTTCAGAATTATTCACCATTTTTGAGAAAAGCTTTATATTAGTCTCGGCTGGAACAGCAATTGCTGGCGAGTCCGTTTAATACTCATACTCAGCCAGCGATTGCCTACTTCCAGGCCACGACATAATCTACTATTAAATACTAGCTTTTCTGCTGACTGCACTTTTTTAATGGTATTTGCAATGACCGAAACATGTTTTTATGCCGAAACAGGCAGACCGCCTAGGAACAGGAGCCCTGCGAAATGCTGCTGAAAATATATGCCTCTGATTTATGTTGTAGGTATTTATGACAATTAGGCATAACGCGATTTAGGCTGATGAATAGTTGGTCTGACAAAGATATAGCTTTAAAACGAAGTAAGCAGTCTGCCAAAAAGGCTAACATCGTCCTAGAACCAAAGCTAATTTAATATGAAGTCCCTCTACGCATTAATTACACCAGTTTGAAAGGAAAATTATGACAAACATTGCATTATGACTTATAAAATTATGATTGGTTTTTTGGAATCTTTTTGTATTTTTTATTTCAATTCCAAATTTTTTGTTACTTTTACGGTCATCCCGTAAAACCCGTATCGAAAATACAAACTGAAATATAGATGCACAGAAAAACCAGAAAAATAAGACCAGCGCTGGGAATCGAACCCAGGTCCTCGGCATTCCGTGCCGCATAGATGTCGCTGCTTAAGTGACTAAATAAGAAACAAAACAGGCTGAGATATGTGTGCATAGGAGAAATCCGTGTCTGTACCGTTGTCAAGCGGTGGCGTAGCGGTATAGCACGCGGCACGGAATGCTGGTTTATTTTTCGGGTTTTTCTGTGCATCTATATTTCAGTTTGTATTTTCGTTATAAAATTATGGCAGTGGAATGTTTTTGTTGGCCGAAACATGACTTTTAGGCCGAAACCGAAACTTCGGTCGGACACTAATGAGCATCACTCACCGAGCTGGTCGTTCGCGTCCCCCATAGAGGCATTGAACCGGCGACTGCTCTCCAACTGGGAGGCATGCTGCTCATGCTCCAACTCCCAGTCGAAACCGTCCGCTAAAAAAAAAGGAAATATACCAAACGGTTCCCGTTGGCAACACCAACCATTTTTTTTTACGAGGGGCTACTACGAAATTCGAAAATCGAAGGTCGTATTGTACCGTCCCGCGGACGCTAATATTATTTAATGCGAGTGAGAGGGATGGTACGATACAAACATCGATTTTCGAATTAGTAGCCCTTCTGCGCCCGCGATGTGTACTCTTATTCAACCGTCAAGAGGTTTTTCCGAACCGGTGGTAGATTTTTTTGACATTCATAAGTGCTTGTTATAGCCTAAATTAAATAAAGATATTTTGACTTTAACTTTGACTTTGAATCAGCAACATTTTAATTATATACTTATGTTATTGCTAATTAGGCTATTGATTTAAATAATTTTGATAACAGGTAATTTGTAAATTACTATAAAATGAGTTATTTCATTAATGCTCATATCCTTTGGACCAATAACTTAAGAGCTTTTATACCTGCTGAGCTGGCAACGTTGCAGTTTTGTTAGTTTTTCTCGATTATTGCATAAAAATTGAATGAAAATTAATAATGTTGTCTGATAGAACCCTTCTTAATATATAAGTCAATGTGCCTACTCCAATAATTATTCGTTATAGACTTTTATTTTCTTTAAAAACCGGTCGGTCATAAACATTCATTCGTTTTTAAGGAATATAATGAATTATTGGAGTAGACACATTGAACTTATAAGAAGTGTTCTATCAGAAAACATTTTGAATTTTCATTCAATTTTTATGAAATAATCTAAAAGAAATGTGCAACGTTGCCAGCTCAGCAGATATAAACGCTCTTAACCAACTTAGAAAAGTTAAAACCACCCGACTCTGTTATTTGAAAGTTCAATATCTCAAAAACGGTTGAAGTATATCAATCATAGCTAAGAACCGCCACCAACAACCTCACTTTCACGTTAAAAATCGCATCGAAACCGGTTTATTTATTTGAGAGCTACGATGCCACAGACAGGCAGACAGATAGACAGACAGATGGACAGACATTGGCGTCAAACTTATACACAACACTCCTCTTTTTGCGCTTTGTATAGGTCGAGATGATGAAAGATTTCTTACGTGTGTGCCCCTTATTTCGCATAACATTAATTGTCATAATATGATTTCGCATAAAAGATTTGGTATAACATTGAACTGGACTGGCATAATAATTAAAAACACTTATTCAGCATAATAATTAAATAACATAACATTATTCAACTGTAACTTTAATTGTCATTAAAAAAATCATTCACATAATATTATCAAGTGAGTGATGGGTCAGGGCGAAACCGACTAGGCGAATATAGAAGAGGGGTTGTAGGTATTTTTTGTAACAGCCCAATAATAGATATTTCTCTTAGTAGTTCACTTTTGAGATTTAATTATGTAAAAATAATCAACCATTTTGTCAGTATGACTGGAAAATAAGTAAATTAGTAGGATTGGGAAAATAATCAACATTATACTTTCTAATACTGATGCAAAGTAACGTTATGCTTATTAAATTTATGCCAACTCATCGCTATGCCAATTTAAATTATGCGCATTAACATTATGGGCACAGATGTGGTAAATAATGTTTTGCCATCGTATTTTGTCAGAGAAGTTCGTATTTAGCTTGCTTTCTCACTCTAGCTTACTGAGGTTTACTGAAGTCTAATTGAGAAAACAAGATAAATTACGAACTTATACGACAGAATACGACGGAAAAACAATATTCACTAGAGCCGAATTCGGTTATGCGAATTATTAATTATGCGAAATAAAGTTATGCCAATTTGAATTAGGCATATTATTACGTTATGCGAATTAATATAAACCTATTTCTTAGAATACTATCACTTACCCTGGCCGAAAGTTTCGTCGTTGAGCGCATCATACTCGTCCTCAGATGGCTCCCCGCCCCCTTCATCATCATTTAGGTTCTGGAAAAGGTTAAAAAAAGCTTGAACCTTTTCACGTCCGCACGGACATAGGAACAACGAAGGTCCAATGCAGTCACACTTCTTCATGATTAGAGCGCGAAAACAACTGGAGTTGAACCAGTGCGAAATCGAACTGACACCTCTCGTTGTTCACTCTATAAGATCACCTTAGAGTCATTAACACGAAAGGTGGGGGCAAATGATTGTCATTAACTACCTAATTACAAATAGAAATTTAATTGCTACCAGTTTTTGGGGATTTTGCTTGCGTACATTTGAATTTATAAATGTTGCGAAATAATTAGATTTGTGATTAAACAATAATTCCAAAACGTGCCGAGGGTTCCATTCGTTACTACTTTAAAATAATCTGTAAAAAAAAAAATATTATAAGCGTTTTTGCTGACTGTTCTGTTTGTTGACTGTACTTGTGTTGGCATTTAGACTACATAAGTATACAGATGCGAATAATGTTTGTTGTACCTATGGGAGCTTAAATATTTATTTTATTTTAATTTAATTATTTATTTTTAAAGTGGTTATACAAATAAAGATTCTGTGAATATTTCAAGCGTCTACCTGTTGCCGTAATTAATATCAAGCAAAAAAAGGAAAAAAAAAATTAAACACGCGTTTGTTGTATGGGAGCCCCCCTTAAATATTTATTTTATTCTGTTTTTAGTATTTGTTGTTATAGCGGCAACAGAAATACATAATCTGTGAAAATTTCCACTGTCTAGCTATCACGGTTCATGAGATACAGCCTGTATGCTTAGTGTATTTATTTTCCCGTTCACAAAATACGTCTCGATCGCGTTCGCGTTAAAATCTCAATTTGTATGGAAACACGGACAGCGCCTCTAGCGCTAGCGGAAAGTTTGCGCAACAACTTTTGTGTGTAGGTTTTGCTACGTAAACTATTTCGTCCGCGTATCGTAACGAAAACGGGTGACGACGCCGCACCGTGGACATGTGACGTCTTCGAATAGTAAACGAATGTTTTGTGAAAACGCCACACTATAGGCACTGGTGACGGACAGACAGACGGACGTAAAGCGGATTCTTAGTAATAGGATCCCGTTTTTACCCTTTGGATACGGAACACTAAGAAACAAGTCTCGCAACTCAATTCTACCGTAAAAAGTCGTGAGATCATTCATACCAAGTCAGTTAATTTAGTCAGTCCCAAAAGACACGAGATATTAGACGACCAGATGGCCTAGTGGTTAGAGAACCTGACTACGAAGCTTGAGGTCCCGGGTTCGATTCCGTGTCGGGGCAGATATTTGTATGAAAAATACGAATGTTTGTTCTCGGGTCTTGGGTGTGTACTATGTATTTTAAGTATGTATCTATCTATATAATTATATTTATCCGTTGCTTAGTACCCATAACACAAGCTTTGCTAAGCTTACTTTGGGACTAGGTCAATTGGTGTGAATTGTTCCCGTGATATTTATTTATTTATTTACCTCGACGTTTCAACGACATTACAGTGGCCGTGGTCACGAGTAGACTATATTACTCGTGTGTTTAAGCGTGATAAGTCCCGTTTGTGGTATTTTGACTATAAATAGATTGATTGTTTTAGATAAGTAGGTGGCACATGAATTAAATACCAAGTAAGTACCAAATTAAAAGAAAATATGTAGGGATTTTTCCTTTTGGCATAAGGTACCCTAAAAACACTTCATTATAGCCCTAAAAACCAGATTAACATTCAATTAACTTGATATTATAAATTAGCTTCTTTAAAACAAATACATAATTAGTTAATTGAGTTGGTAAGTAATTTACGTCATAGCTATTGAACAAAATCTATAGGAGAATCCAGGAACGCACTAAGTCGCGTTCACATTTATCTGTTGTGTTGTGATGCTCTGTCTCTCTCTTTCTCTATGGCTTGCGATGCGACACAACACAAGCCGTCACATCTTTCTAACAAGGAGGCTATGGTACAGTCAACTAGAAAAAGATCGATACGGTCAGTTACAAAAATATGTATAAATAAAATAAAATAAAAAGCCTTTAATATTCCCTGTCTCCTAGTGTTAGTATGATTAGTTTCATTTATTTTGTTTATTTTCTTCTGAGACTTGGGCCCCTTTTTGAGTGAAGGCCTCCTCCATCTTCTTCCACAGCAGTCTTTGGCAGTTACTTGTCCAGTCGGTTCCAGCGATTTTTGCAATGTCGTCAGTCCATCGCATCACTGGTCTTCCAACCTTCCTCTTGCCTGCTGGTCCTGGCCATCTTGTTGTTTGTATTGTCCACCTCTCGTCAGTGTATCTCGATATGTGTCCGGCCCACCGCCACTTTAGACTAAGGGCCTGTCTAAGCGCATCCATTGTCTTTGTCTTCTGCCTTATTTTGTCGCTTCTTATTTTATATATTTTTCTAATGTTTTAAATACTCCTTTCCATTGCTCTTTGTGTTGTTATAATTTTCTGTTTCATTTTATTTGTAAAACTCCATGTTTGACATCCATACAGCAAACAAGGCAAAAGGCAGCTATCAATCACAGTCTTTTTGATATTTAAAAAAAAATATGTATACACGACTTTATTGGCTTAACATTAAGGTCGCATATAGATATTTTTGTAACTTTCGCCGTATCGATATCTTTGCAGTCGACTGTACAGCGGACGAATTTGACCTTGGAGGCCGTGTCCGACTGGGTTTCGGCCAACTTGGTCCAGTTCAATGCTGCCAAGACCCAGGCGTGTATGTTTATTGTTTACTGCTAAGAGGAGACCATTCACCTTGGCTCCTACTTTCCAGAGTGTATCCTTACCTAAAGACCACCTTGAGCTTTTTGGATTAGATCTTCAATCTAGTCCCAACTTCGGTGAGCTCGTGTGGGCTTTTCGGGTGGGATCTGGTCACATTCCACTAAACTATTTTTTCAATTTGATGAGAGCTGTACAATCACCTTTGTGCATAGGTTGTAATAAGTCTGAAGACCTCATTCATTTTCTTTTGGAATGTGATCAGAATAAGGACATCAGAGACAGGTATTTGGATGGTATGGGCTTGTTCAATGGATATCTAAATGTGATTCTGAGTCGACCACTTTCAGAAGGAGCGATGCTGATTTACAGGTTCATTAGACAGGCTTTTGCATCCAGAGATGTGGTTGCAGTGCAAGGAAGAGAGTAATATCTGTAGTGTGATGTATATGACTGAGGCTCCCCATGAGGCTGCCATAGTCACATTTGGTGTACTAAAGCCTCATTAAAATATTAGATAAAAAAAAGCTGGTGCAGCTTTTGAGTCCAGAGCGAAAACGGCTGCTAAAAAACTTATTGTCCTAAATAAGGTGCGGATATTTCACACCGGAACAGCTTTTTACTCTTTACAAAGCGCAGGTAAGATCATGTGTCCATACATTACACCTTTGGGACGGTTCCACCAAGTATGAGTTAGCCATGTTAGACACGCTGTTAATTTTTTAAATTGCACATATCATAACCAAGTGTAGATAGTAAAGGTCCCAAATAAAAATATCCCCTTCTTTATACAATGATCCCAAACACAAATCACATCCAGTGTGTCAAATTGTTTGTACACTGTTCCCGTTGTTCCCGGTTGTTGTTCCCGGCCTGGATAATACCGGGATGGAAATACCGACCCTGTTTTTCTTGTATACGCCCATAGAAGCTCCTGTCAGTTTCTATGGGCGTGTACACAAAAAACAGGGCCGGTATTTCCAAGAAAGAGTGTCAGCCCACACACACAAACATAACGCCTCTATTCCCAAATGGGGTAGGCAGAGCACACAAAACGTTACTGCTTCAGAGCCACTTTTAGCAATTTTAGGTTTTAAGTTTGACAAAAACGGTACTATAGTGACTGGTTGCTAGCCTGTCACCTACGGTATACCTTAACCTATATCACAAAATCTATATCTGTGACCTAATCCTCAGTCGCCTCTTACGACATCCATGAAAGAAATGGAGAGGTGTAATTCTAGTGATATTTATTAAACACTTTTTTTTATAAAGGAAAAGCTGGATGAGTAAGGGTGAAGTCACATCTATAAGTATTGAATTGCATTTTGTAATACAAAAACGCAATATTGTATGAAGATGCGCCCGCATCAATTCACCCTTCGGCATGAGGACGCACTTCATACAATATTGCATTTTTGTATAACAAAATGCAATTCAATGCTGATAGATGCGAGTTCACCCTAAAGCTCAACATAATGTTGGTGTTTCTGGTAAACTGCAAACATTTTTTTTTTATCCGACTGGATGGCAAACGAGCAAGTGGGTCTCCTGATGGTAAGAGATCACCACCGCCCATAAACATCTGCAACACCAGGGGTATTGCAGATGCGTTGCCAACCTAGAGGCCTAAGATGGGATACCTCAAGTGCCAGTAATAACACACGACAACATATGTGAAAGAGGGCAGTGCAGCTTAAAATAGTATGATGCTTACTTAAACTAAATAATTTAATACTGTCAATATTGCATGATCTAAAGTTTATAATCGTTAGCATGTCATAAAACAATAATGGCGATTGACGTGTCTGTCAACTTGAAAGTTCGGACTTTAGCAACATATTCATTTGATAGGAACTTGTTTAAAAATTTATAGACCACTTATATGGCTGATGGTACATGGAAGTTAATTTTCTGTAATAAATCAGGCCAGTCTAAATTACTAATTCAGTTTTGTCTGTAAAATTGGTATTATTTGACATAAACAACAGTGGTCTTTTTGCTTAGAAATGTTTTTACTGCATTAATGTATATCCTTGTGAGTTCAATTTCAATTTATTCCCATTTTTAGTAAAGAACAAATTAACACTTAACAATAATGGCTGAATGTACTTTATAAAGCACAAATTGTTCATTGAATAAAAAAAATAAGAAATGTTAATTGAAATAATGTCCAAAATAACACTAGTGACCCAGAAATCAGAAGATTATATATTTTTCACATGTAAATACTCTAATCTAAACACATGTTGTGATCTAGTTGATTAGGTAAACATTTTGTGTTCTGTAGTTAGTACAGAATATCAACATGTTTAACATACATAATACCAACATGTGGTATCCATATATAAAACATGCATTGCAAAACGATGAAATCACCAAGCAAAAGTATTTAGCAATACTATTAAGAACTCAAAGCATGATTACTCAATAATACGCACTTTTTTAAATTAGTGTCATAACGTCGTTTGTGGGTATTATTATCGTTTCCAAGGATGAAAAACAAGCGGGGACACACAAAACTCATATTTATGACGAATTTGCTCGCAATCTGGATGTAAACAAGTTACAGAAATAACAAGTAGACACCTATATGTTATACACTACACACCGTTTCTGTATTTTCTAGATGTCTACGTGGTAACTAAGATGAGTGTGGTTGGTATGTGTGATTAACAGGCGTTTAGGTAGGCTAATGTTTAGTAGAAAGGCTAGAAAGTTTAGAAAACTGGCTTCATTTGAGTCACATTCGTTTTGATGAGCATGCTGGCACCTAACTTGTTAGGCAGAAAACAGCGAGTAACTCGCCGTTTTTATAGTTTTATCTGGTGGAGATGTATAGAAGCTTACCGATAACGAAGTATCGTATCCGAAGAAAGAATCTGCCATTGGATTTTCTCATATATCATGGACAAAAATGACATGACTTGTCACACAAATTAACGTTGCAACGGTGATGGCGGCGGCCATTATAATTGGGTTGCCTACGCCAGCGAAGAGAAATCTACCAAAAAGTTACCAAAAAGTTTTGCATACGAAACGAAACGGATTTCACTGGAAGGTAAACACAAAATTAGCTATTTTGCTGTTGGACTAAATTAAATAATTCATCCTGTTACTGGGTATCCTTAATATGGGTGTTTGTATGTTAATTTACATGAAAAAACCGAGAAAAAAAAGACCGAGCAAATATAACAAAACGATATTTTAAATGGAGGGATATCTTACTCAAGTTTATTTAAGGACAAATATTACTTTGTCACTGTATTAAATTACCAGCTTTTAGTGAAATGTAGTAGTAATTTAATACGTGTTTAGTAGTAAGTTTCAAAAGTGGCAACATCATGTTGTCAGTTGTCAAATTAATTTTTAGTGTCAGCAACATTGAAATTCAACAGCCACTTTTGCCTTTCAGCCATTTATTTTTAATGTTTATTCGAGTCATTTTTAATTCTTTCGCAGTTTATTATTACTTGTACTTATTGTAAATAGCAAATGTATAAATAAATTATTTTCCGTTTAATTATTATTATATTATTTTTCGCTGAAAATATTTTCAGCATTATGAACAGAATTCTATTATATTGTGTTTTATTTGTGGACTCATTTATGGCGGCAAATTACAAAATACATACATAATGTGCTCTTGACCGTTTTGACCACACTTTTAATTGACCGATTGATTTTTCATCGACCATTACCTCTCCTTTATCGTTTTCTATTTAGATTTTACCAAATAACGGAAAAATACATTAGACAATGGCAAAATAGTCCTCTGGTATGCCTCTGACGGAGAGAGCCAATTTAAAAAAAAAACTTACTGATTTGTAAATTTATTGAGTACTTTTAAAACTTTATTACGTAAAATATGTTGTGGTTCATAGAAAGTTTATTCCAACCTTATCTTAAAGCGAAGAGGTAATAACTCGTGATAATAACAGACAGACATACTTACCATCCCATTTGTAATATTGGTAACAATTTTGAGTGATCGAAGCATTTAATTTAAGTAGTGAATATTAATTGGAACAGTATCTCATCGGTAAAAGATCGCTCTTAAGCGATAAGGTCGCCTATTGGTTACCTTGTAATTTTCTCTCTTTGTACCTGTTTTCTGTATCGCTTACCATTTCTGGTCAACAGAAATGTATATGGATATGTACTAGTGATGTACTACAGTAAAGAGTCATTCTATGTATGTTTTAAATCCTCGATTATTCCTTGGCCTTGGAAAGCTGAGACATTTTAAAGAGATATACCCTTTCAGGAAAAAGATCGGATTTCGGATCGGATCGGAAGGACGAAGCTGTAAGCGTAAGAAGGAAGAAATATAATGAAGTTGATTAAAAATACAAGTATTTCGTATACTATAGTTTAATAATTATCCATCCGTCATATACACTAATCCATAATCAAGCAGATAGTATACTTATATACAAATACGAATATACATTTGAATTATCATCATTTCTCTTTACTTTGGAACTAATTTGTTCAATTTAATTAAATAATGAAACTTATAAATTCCAATAATTCATGCCAAATATGCGAATAAATATATATTTTTTAATTTTAAGACTAGTAACTTTTTAACCCGACTACAAACGATTTTTTATAACTGCCAAACAGTGACATTAACAACAGATATGGCTTGGACTTCTTTGTCTTAGAGGGAAAATAAACAAAATACCATTGCAGACATGAGTGGCACAAAAGAGGGGAAACCTTTGGGCGGCAGTGGGAGACCATTCAAGCATAAAAAAACATTTACTTATGTTATTTTTTTTTTTGGTCTTTATGGCTTTATAACGAAATTTAAAACAAAATCCCTCAAAGAGGGCTATCGTTTTTGTCTCACTAGATGGCGCACTGTTGCGTGAGGTTTTTAAGTATGGCTTTCAGTCTTTTATTACGGGCGTGAAAACAAAGTTTAGATTAAAATCATATTTAATACCTTAAAACCGTACCATAAAAATATTGAGCATGCCACAGTGTTGCATAGTCCCCGTTTTGTTCGGAAAAAAGGAGGACAAAGGTTTTGCGAAGGACAAAACTGTCTCAAAACACATGCATTCATTGCCCCGGAACGCATATTTGCCATAATTAATTTCAGATATCGCAAAACATTCACAAAATTATTCTAATTATAAATAAATAATTAGAATAATTTTGCGTAGCTCAACCGAAAACTATGAGATTTGACATTTCGGAGACCTCATGCTACACTAGCGCCTCTAGTGGCGAATTCATACGCGATAGCCCTCAATGCATGACATATATCTATCCCTAAAACTTATGCATTAATAAAAAAATGCTCAAATATAATTTTCACAAAAAGCTCAGGACGTGGCTCAAAATCCAGATCAAATAAATTTTTGAACTTGCATAGTACGGGTAATTTGTCAATCTCTTAAGAATCACTGTCATTTGATAGACTTTCAAGTCCCAGTTTTTCTGGCTGGGTCAAAGTAGGTACTAATCATTTAGCGTGTCAGCTTGACTATGAACGTAGTCGGGTTTTCTAGTTATAAATCAGTATTTCAAAAGGCACAAAAATAAAAGGTTTAAATCTAGAAGGCACTTTGAATTGTTCCAAATATTTAAATAATTACTCTGCGCCGTAAAAATAAATACAGAAAAACATTCAAAAATTCAAAACTTAAAGTTACAATTTATTCACCAATAAATAGACAACCTAAAAATAAACGGAATACAAATAAAAATTACATACAACGGAATGTTTGGGAAATAAGTATAAATTAGAAAAAAAAAACTTAACTAGAAATTATGGCTGCGTTCACTTTTTACCACCGAGCGATTCGAAGAAATTCACAAATTTATTGACGCCAATGTTCTTTGGCAAATCATCTTCTGGAGGATCGTTAGCTCTGATCACATCCTTAGGTACTCCATTGTTTTGCACCATCTTAATCTCATTGGAAGGTCTAGGTTTCCTGTCAGCATCACCATTAAACCCATTCGCATGCCCATTCGCCTGAGGCTCGACATCAACAAGCGTCTCTTCGACTATCTCTTTCACAACTTCTCCTGTTTCAGGTTCAACCGGTTCTGTCTCTACCGGTTCGGGTTCCACCACTTCCGGCTCTACGGGTTCGGGTTCAACCGCTTCCGGCTCTACGGGTTCGGGTTCAACCGCTTCTGGCTCGACGGGTTCGGGTTCTATAACTTCTACAACCGTTTCTTTGTGCGCCTTCACTGGTGTTTCTTCAGTGTTTGTTTGAGGATGCTCCCAGATTTTGAAGTACTTGCTGTAAAGGTCATCCCAGAACTCCATCTTTTCTTTGTCTGGGCTGGTTTGGATGGACAGTTCGGTGCCGATATTAAGGTAGTACAGGTTGTCTTTTGTCACAGGTTGCCAGGTGACGTTGATGTAGTGGTTTTCGTCGGGGGTTGGGTTGCTGTGGAAAACAGTTCTGTTTAGTTTAGTAGTTAAGTGATTAATCCTCACTAGGATTAGACCTATTATGGCCTCTCTTGCAGAGGGTCGTGGGTTCAAATCCTGACTCGAACCTCTGAGTTTTTTAAAAGCCATGTGCGAAATTAGTTACATTTGAAATTTACAGTGAAGGAAAACATCATGAGGAAACCTGCACAAACTTTCGAAGCAATTTAATTGTGTATGTGTGGAGTTTCTAATCTGCATTGAGCCCACGTGGGACCTACGGCCCAAGTCCTGTCGTTCTTAGAGGAGGCCCGTGCCTTGCAGTGAGATATTATTATAGGCCGATATGATGATGAGATGAAACAAAAATTCTAACAAATTATCAAATAAAAAGTTGTAAGAAAATAGTGCAAATAAGCATTAGGATATTCAATAAACATAGAATAAACAATATTATGGCATTTACGTTGGGGCAAACGTTATTATGGAAAAAGATCATTATGACGAAAGTTTTTATGGATTCCAATATAGACCCCTTTTGTGACTGACTAGACCAATATATGTCCTTAAAAATTGTCCTTTAAAATTGATCACTTTGACTGGAAAACGCACTGATTGGCGCAAACTATACATACTAGAAGCTAAGACAACTTACCCAGATTTGGCAAAGTTTGTCCACAATCGAACCATCCTCTCCCTCGTCTTAACATCAGCTGCTGTAGGCTCCACTGCCTCTAGTGAATCATTCTTGAACAAATACCACAACTCATCAGAATGCCCTGCATGTTGAACATTCAATGTATCAAGCATCTTCTTCGAATGATTCAGCTCACCCACATAATCAAACCTATAGTAATACACTGGCTTCGTCGACGCATGTACCAAATACTGAACATATCTGTGTGTATCTATATTTATAAGTTTATCTGAAATCAGGTCGAAACAACCATTTATATTCTCAACAGCTGTATGATTCCCCTTGAAATACAACGTTTTCAGTCTGTTGGCTATCTGTACAGCTTCCTCTGAGTTCCTCTGGATATTCAA
This sequence comes from Choristoneura fumiferana, assembly GCF_025370935.1. Classification (NCBI taxonomy): domain Eukaryota; kingdom Metazoa; phylum Arthropoda; class Insecta; order Lepidoptera; family Tortricidae; genus Choristoneura; species Choristoneura fumiferana. The sequence continues at coordinate 6,012,019 of NC_133499.1, forward strand.
GTTGTTAGGGATGAAGACTTGCAAGTCTTCTGAATCAGTTTTGTGTAAGAACTCCACAGCAGTAGAACCAATCATAACTGGAACATCAGCAACCCTCCCGGAAGTTAATAGACCTAAGAACGACTCAGTCAAAGCAGCTTCTACACCAGGGAATTCTTTTTCAACAACGAAAGCGAACCCAAACTCTTTGCCTTCGAAAAACAAATCAAGAGGGAACAGCTTATGCGTCGCTTCAACTAAGTCTTTCGTCGCTGTCGCGCGTAGAAACTCAAGAATTTCATCAACATCGTCAGATTCGCAGCCAATGTAATGAGCTAGCTTCTTAGCGTTCTCAAATGGATTCTTCTGCCAGACCCAGCTGTTCAAACCATTACCTGATTGTATCACCGCTTTGCTTATCAAATCCTTCGTCAATGGACTAGCAGTTAACAGAGAGACAGCGCCGCCACCAGCGCTCTCTCCAAATAGCGTGATATTACCAGAGTTACCACCAAAATTCTTAATGTTCTTCTTAACCCACCGTATAGCAGCAATCATGTCTTTCAAACCAGCATTGCCGGGGACTTCAGGAGTGTTAAGACTGAGGAAACCTAAAGCTCCGACTCTGTAGTTAATTGTAACTACTACCACGTCCTTTTCGACTAGATAATCAGCTCCAAATTTGCTGGCACTTCCCGATCCATATTGTAAACCACCTCCGTGGATGTAAACCATGACTGGAAGGAATTCTCCATCTATGCTTGGGGTGTATACGTTAAGGAAAAGGCAGTTCTCGTCTCCTGCGTAGACTTTTTCGCTGTTGATTTGAGCACTGAAGTTGCCTTCCTCTGTGGCATCTCGGACACCTTCCCATGATTCTGGCGGTTGCGGAGCCTGGAATCACAAAATTTGTTTATTTATTTATTCTGGAGACCCAACAGCCTGTACATACAGTTTAATAAAACCGGCCAAGTGCTAGTCGGTCTCGCGCACGAAGGGTTCCGTATCATCTATACAACATTCATTAGACATTAGCAAAAAATGGAAAAAAAAACACATTTGTTGTATGGGAGCCCTCCTTAAATATTTATTTTATTCTGTTTCTAGTATTTGTTGTTGTAGCGGCCACAGTTATACAGAATCTGTGATAATTTCAACTGTCTAACTATCACGGTTCATGAGATACAGCCTGGTGACAGACGGACAGACGGGCGGACAGCGAAGTCTTAGTAACAGGGATTCCGTCTCTACCCTTTGGGTACGGAACCCTAAGAAGCAGTAGATACAGCAAACCAGGTTATCGCCGATAACAACTTTGTAACAATAAATAGCAATATTGCGGCACAGAGTTCATTTGGGCACGAGAAAAAAAAAACTAATAATAATGTATTTATCCCAATCCCGCAGTCGGGTTGCCATACGTCCTGGTACGCCGGGACATGTCCCGGTTTGAAGCATGGTGTCCTGGCGTCCCGGCCGATAAGCAATTGTCCCGGAAAATCATAGTTAATTAGTAGGGGGCTGGACTCGGTAAATAATAAAATACGTACAATAAACACGACTAACTATAACATAGCCGATAACGTGCATTTTCTACTTTGTAACGAAAAGCGCATACGAACAGAGAACCTAACTGGCGGATTGCTGGCATTAAATGTCTGCGTTAAAAGTTGTTTTGTGTTTAGACAAGGACTAAACCTTTAAAGTTACTTATTGTTGTAATAAAAGTTCCTTTTTTGTAAACCTTTCATACTTTTTCATTGGACGTCCTGGTCTGAGTCTCCCCACTTATGGCAACCCTCCGTCCGCAGGCATATTGGGATAACAGTAAACCTTTATTCGGATTTTTATATATTACTTATTGTATTTTCTTTAAAATCCATTCAGTATTTTGTGCGTGAATAGGTAGGTATACGTATCAATACAAACTTTGGCGCTTATAATATGAATTCGATAAGTGGGATACCCTTGAACCCGCGGCTTTCGTTTCTTTGGTGGACGTCCTATCAACGGTATTGTCGGTCGGTGGAGCCCTATCACCAACAGTGGACGTCCTAGGCTGATATAATGATGAAGTGGGATATAATATTAGTGAGATACCGTTTTCTTATTCCTCTTGAAAATACTCAAGAGTTTATTTAGATACATTTGCATTTTAGCGAATCCATTTCTGACTTTGTCAAGAAGACAGTCAAAGACAGTGTAAACTTGGTGTAAACCTAATGGTAAACATTGGCTACACACAGATATTGTAATGTATTCTATTTATAGGATGATACTGCGTTCAAAGAGTTCATAAGTCTGTTCATTAACCCCCAACGTGAAAAGAATAAGTTTGACGTTTGATGCCAATAAATCAATCCATATCCATACTAATATTATAAATAAGAAAGTGTGTGCTTAAAATAATTGATTTTTTTTAAATTGTTAATTACGTTTTGAAAAAAAAACGGGTATAGCGACCAATTCTCAGGATTTTTTAAGGGGAATCAGGCTTTTTCTCCGGACTTTTGAATTTTTCATCTGGTAACCCTACGTGAAAGCGATTTTTCCTTGCGGTCGTTTTTAACCCCCGACGCAAAAAGAGGGGTGTTATATATATAAGTTTGACCACTGTGTGTCTGTCTGTGGCACCGTAGCTCTTAAACGGGTGGACCGATTTAAATGCGTTTTTTTATTTGAAATCACGATTTCTAGAGATGTTTTTAGACATGTTTCATCAAAATCGGTTCAGCCGCTTTTGAAATATCAAACATTGAAGTGACAATGTCGGGTTTTTCCAACTTTTTGTCAGTTAGGTTATTGAGATATTAATCTTCAGACAATACGGGTGGGTTATTTCAACTTTTCTGCTTGTTAGGTTTAGATTATGCTTTCTCTTTCTTCAAGGCGTATGATGCAACAACTGCATTGCCAAGTGCTCAGCTAGTATTTGCCGAATGCTGGAGTGATAAGGCGAGCAAATACTTGACTGATAACGTAATCAGATGCTGGAGAAACCTGAGCTCGAGTTTTTATAACATAATATTGTCCGAAAAAAGTAAAGTTCCGCTGTCACTGTCACACAATAACCTGGGCAACGAAAAGTTGGAAAACCCCCGACTTTGTCACTTAACCGATTTTGATGAAACATGTCGAAGAACCTTTGCTAGAAAACCTGATTTCAAATAAAAAACCGCTTTCAAATCGGTCCACCCGTTTAAGAGATTCGGTGCCACAAACAGACAGACAGCGGTCAAACTTATAACACCCCTCTTTTTGCGTCGTGAAAATTACCATCCGCTCCGCTGAGCTGTGGCCTTATATGCTATGAAGTGCAAAATTCTAACCTCGTATCCCCGTTCCACTGACGCTAATATTATTTAATACAAGAGCGAGAGGGACGGTACGATATGAACTTCGATTTTCGAATTTCATAGTAGCTCCCCTGTTTCCACTGGAGCTGTGGTGCGAGGATAGGTAGGTATATTAAGCGTTTCTATTGGTTCATGGAGAACAAATTCCTAACAAGTTCGCAATATATCCTCGCACATCTCTGGAGGTAACGCAGCCTAATACTAGCAGAGCAGCGCTTTCAGAAATACCATCATTGCCAAGAGCATGCACCGCGAGAAACTTGGCAGAAAGTTATATTTTCAAATCTATAATATGCCTATGGTTCTAAGTACTTATAGCTTTTACACGATGTCTTTCGTCCTTCTATTTATTGTTCATTGAACCGTTCGACCGTTGGGATAAAAGGTAATCTAATAATAGAACCCTACTTGCCTATAATATAACAGGGCTTTAGGACGTGATAAAAATAATAAATAAGGTTTTTATTTATCGAAAATACAAATTGAGACATGGATGCACAGAAAAACCAGAAAACGAGACCAGCGCTGGGAATCTAACCCAGGTCCTCAGCAATCCGTGCTGCGTGCTATAACCCCTACACCACCACTGGGAATCTAACCCAGGACCTCAGCAATCCGTGCTGCGTGCTATAACCCCATACACCACCGCTGGACAGAAATCAAGACACTATTTTTTCTATGCATACATACCTACTTATCTCAGGTTGCTTATTTCTACTACGCTATTTAAGCAGCAGCACTAGCGACATCTATGTTCCGCTCTCATCAAGAGACGTAACCTCCTCCTCCTCCTCACCCAGACAAGATGGCGCTTGATCTTGATTGCTTGTAGCGACATCATAAGGTTTCTATTTCTCTAAAGCAAAATTGCCCCCCGAGCTCCCTTGCGGGGCTGTTCGTGCTATTACAAATACAATTCTAACCTTAATCACCTATTTTTGTAGTCATCAATAGTAATTAGGTAATTTATTTTCGGACATAGATTTGGACAGGATTACGGCCTATCAAAATTCGGCTAAATTACATATATGCTAAACAAGATTATGCATAATAAAATTCGGTCATGTTAATATTATGCTAAAATAAATTCGGGAAACCATTATTATTCGGCTTATACAGAATTATGCCGAACTAAATTTCGGCAAGTTTAAGATTCGGCGTAAATAAATTATGCGAAACCTGTTATGCGTAATCCCTTGTACAACAAGTGCATGAAACGCGTCATTTTGCCAGACTTGTACGATGAATCCATACCTGAAACCGCAGAGACCCCAGAGGAGGTTTGGCGTAAGGTATGCCCTGGAAGCTGAAGAACTGCTTCCCGGCGGGGCTGGTCACCACTCCGCCCTGGAGCTGGCCCTGTTCCACCTGGACTATCGGCGCTTCTGTCATCTTGCCACCCCTGGAAAGGAGAAAGGGGTTTTTAAAACTGGAGTTACTTCTTAGGGTTGCATAAATTACGAGTATATAGAGTTAGAAATTATTGTACATATATCCTGGCTTTTTATCACTATTATTTTAATTAACAGGCAGGCTCTGATTGGTGCCTGTTCTAGCTATTCCTGGGCCAAATACCCTTTGTACAAGCTTTGTTAAAGTAGCACTCAAATTCGAGTACCTGCCCAGTTAACTCAGTGGACGTTGAACGGTATTTTTAACCCCCGACGCAAAAAGAGGGGTGTTATAAGTTTGACCGCTATGTGTGTCTGTCTAATGGACTGATTTGAATGCGATTTTTCTTATTCGAAATCAGATTTTCTAGCGATGGTTCTTAGACATGTTTCATCAAAATCGGTTAAGCCGTTTTTGAGATATTGAACTTCGAAGTAACAAAGTCGGGGGTTTTACAACTATTGTTAGGTTAGGTTAGGTTAGGTTAGCTTGCGGAAAAGAGGTGTCGGAAATAATTCATGCTACCTATACGTAGACGACATCGCGGTCGACTAAATAAGGCATAATAAACTTATCGTCAAAATAAAGATTATGTATAAATAAAAACACAGGAATGTTCTTATCTGAAGCGGATAATGGTCATAATCGGTTAATTATAATAGATTGTGTCTAACGTAATTATGCATATATAATGCATTTAAAATGTAAAGATTTTTAAGAAGAGGTATGATTTTTGAGCGTATGCATATAAATGTGTCTATTTTTAACCCCCGACGCAAAAAGAGGGTTGTTATACAAGCTTTTATTTAGTTTTACCTGTCCCGTTGTCTGTCTGTAATCAAATCTTTGCAAGACCAATCGACCATTCGACCAACTTCCGTGGTCGGATGGTATTTGCGTGGCAATACAATAATCTGGTAGTGACATCCTGGTAGTCCGGCCAGGATCGTCTCCGCAGGACGGAACTCTCCAACGGTGACATAGACTCGAAATTTGGTATGCAAATGTAGTTTAGGTGACAATGCATCGAAAAGGACAGTCAGCAAAATAAGCTCGTATTAAAAATAACCTAACCAACGAAAACTTGGAAAACCCCGACTTTGTCACTTCAAAGTTCAATATCTCAGAAATGGCTGAAGCGATTTTGATAAAAAAATGTCTATGAACCATCGCTAGAAAACCCGCTTTCAAATAAACAAAAACCGCATTCAAATCGGTCCACCCGTTTAAGAGCTACGATGCCACAGACAGACACACAGACGCACACATAGCGGTCAAACTTATAACACCCCTCTTTTTGCGGGGGGTTAAAAAAGGGATCCTATTAAGCTGAGAACATTTTCGTCTGAGGACTTTTGGACAAAATAACTAGACTAATAGTATCATTGAATACGTATGTATGTACTTAGACAATTATCTATGAATTAGGACACGATATAAAGGAAGTAAACATGGATGTAAAATGATTATACTTTACAAATAAATAAATAAATATTATGCGACACTTGACACCAATTGACCTAGTCCCAAACTAAGCAACGCTTATATTATGGATACTAGGAAACGGATAAACATACATATATTTATATAAATACATACTTAAATACATATTAAACGCCCAAGAACAAACATTCGTATTATTTATACTAATATCTGCCCCGGCTGGGAATCGAACCCAGGACCTCAAGCTTTGTAGTCAGGTTCTCTAACCACTTGGCCAGCTTGTAACTTTTTCAAGTCAATACCGCTGAACCGATTTAAATAAAATTCGGTATAGGTACAGATGTCACGGAAAATTACAGTTTTATAGAATCGTGGGCAACAGCTTGTCAATTAGTCATAGATAAATGAGATAAATATTACTTTTTATAGTTGTTGTTGTAAAGCCTTTAAATACCTACTGTAACTATTACTAAGAATCTATTACTTCAACTCTAGGTCAAACAAACATTGTTATTGAATTTAAAGAGCAACCACACCGCTGCTAAATGGTGACGGTACGGAATCGCAGCGACGCATCGTATGCGCACCGTTTTTACCCGACTGCGAAGAAGGAGGGTTGTGTTTGACCCGTATGTTTGTATGCCTATTCCTATAGCCTCTCGTTACCGCTCAACGGCTGAACCGATTTCGATAAACGATACGTCATCGGAGCCGTCTTGATGACGCGAGTGACGCTGGGTAAGTAAATGAAGTTCTTGAAAAATTAAAATGGCGGATTTTTGGCGTCATATTGCGAGTTTAAAAAAAAACCTATCAAGTAGAGTATCAAATGAAAAATAATATGGGTTATAATAGTTTAAGGGGCTGTTTCACCATCCATTGATTAGTGTTAACTGACAGTTAAATGTGATGCCGTCTCTATTTGTTTTGTTCGAATAGACGGAGATGGCATCACATTTAACCGTCAGTTAATACTAATCAAAGGATGGTGAAACAGCCCCTAAACCTAATATTTTCACAGTAATATCAAAAAAAGTGTGAATTAAAATAATAAATTAAAAAAAAACAAATCCCGATTTTGATTTTTTTTAATTTATAGTTTTAATTATCGCAAGGCATGCCCTCCACACCGCTGCTCAAAATACGCAGACGGTGCGGAATCGCAGTGACTTACCGCGTGCCGTAATGGTCACGACTTTTGGTGGCGACAGTGGCGTAGCGTAGTTTGGGGGGTTTGGGGGGCGCGGTGCGCCCGGGCGGCACATTTAAGAGGCGACAAAATTCCATAAAAATTTAATGGTGTACTATGTCTATGTATGAAGTTCCCAATCTGCGCTGGGCCCGTGTGGGAAATACGGCCCAAGTGTTCTCATTCTGAGAGGACTGTGCCCAGCAGTGGGACGTGTATAGGCTGGGACAATGATGATAATTCCATTAAAAAAAAATGTCGCACCTACGATTCGGATCGATTAGAATGAGTACCCTAAATAAGAGGGGAGGGGGGGGGAAGTTCCTTCTTAATATATAAGGAATGTGTCTACTCCACTCCAATACTTATTGTATCCGTTTCATTGGCAATTTATTTTATTTTATTATAAATTAAAGAAATTTATATAAATTCCTTTTGGACTTGCGATCTGACATATGACACGTTGACAATGGCGGTAAGTGTCACCTTGAGTGTCATTCTTGACAGTTTACCACTTCACCACAGATAAAAAATAACATAATGCTGGTGCTCAACACACGCATGTACTATAAGACTATAACGTCATCAACCAAAATAGTTTCTATAATAACTAAAAAAAAGTTGTGATTTAAACGAAAAAAAATTAAATTGATCTCTAATAATAGATTTTTGTATACAAAAAAATTATAGATTTTTGGACAAACCCATTTGTGTCTATTGACTGGTGCCACATGCGTTAAAAAAAACTTTAGTTAAACTAAAAATACTCACAAATTATAATATCTCAAGCACAGTGATAGCTACAAAAAGCTATTGCACACTAAAATTCTTGTAAACATTATCACAGATAGTGATAAGATTGTGTTAACATTAATATGGTTACGAAATGATGAATCACTTTTTTTTTAAGTTAAATGATTACGTAGATACTTACGTGATGTGTGCGACGGAAACGTATCCGCAACCGAAACCGAAAGTTAATTCGAGGGATAATTTCTGGTATCAGGTGACCCTAAACGCTGGTATGTACCTACTACCTAGTAATTGCGGGTAGCAACCATCCCTCTTCTACTCGTAGGTACATACCATCAGCCAAATAAGTGGTCTACCAATTTTTAAACAAGTTCCTATCAAATGAATATGTCGCTAAAGTCGAACTTTCAAGTTGACAGACACGTCTATTGGCATTATTGTTCTATGTATGACTGAACACTACTCTATTGTTAACTGCGTAGAAGCGTGTTCAGATATTTTTGATCAAATTATTGCTTGACACCAATTGTTCCCAACTAAGCAAAGCTTGTACTATGGACACTAGCGGATGTAAATACATACTGATTCGTATTATTCATTATTGGTTCATCCGGTCGTTATTATTGCTCACAAGTTTATAAAATCGATTGTACACTGCCAAATTAAAGGTTATATAGTATTTTAATTTATACTTATTTTCATTCAATTTTTTTTTGTTGTTCTTTCTTAGTTTGCATTTAGGTTTTTGGCAATAAAGATTATTAGGTACCTAAATGAAGAGTTTCTATTGGTTCATGCCAAACACATTCTTTGCAATCGCAACACATCCTCGTATATCACTGGTGGAAACACAGCCTTAAGGCTTAAAGATATGTAATATGTAGTATCAAAATAAATAAATAAATGTATTTCTTCTTTCTTTCAAAATTTTACATAGGTACTGTCGGCCATACTAAATATTACAAATGAGAAAGCGTGTGTGTTTGTATCGACGTGATTTTTGGCATAGAGATAGCTTATGAGCCAGAGAGTGACATAGGCTACTTTTTATCCAGAAAAATGCACAGTTCCCGAGGGAACAGCGCGCGATAACCGAACTCCACGCGGGCGAAGCCGCAAGCAAAAGCTAGTATACCAAAAATATTTTAAATCGAACACAACCACTTGACCTCTTCATCTCGGTTAAGACAATAGCTGAATGCTGAATCATCCATTATAAACATCAAACGTTGTGAGAAATCCAAGTTCATTATTCAATATTTTTAAAACACGCCATTTGCTTTGAGTTGGCTCGTTATTCATTAATATACAACGTGTTGTTATTGATTTCTGTTAACTTTAAGAAAACATTCAACAGGTAAAATTAAGTTTATTTCTCTAAGAACTAGCGCTAACTTACCTTTCAAAAGATAATCAAGAATTACAATAATTAAACACACAGCAACAAACAGCGTAGGTACCTATAACTTCAAAAATGCCGTTTTTTTTTAAAGTCTGTAACTACTGTGTTGTTTTTTTTTAATTCTCACATAACAGCAGGTGGTAGGACCTTGTGCAAGGTCCGCCCGGATTGCTACCACCATCTTGCTCGCTAATCCTGCCGTGAAGCAGCAGTGCTTGCACTGTTGTGTTTCGGCGTGGAGAGTAAGACAGCCGGTGAAATTACTGGCACTTGGGGTATCCCATCTTAGGCCTCTAGGTTGGCAACGCATCTGCAATACCCCTGGTGTTGCAGATGTTTATGGGCGGTGGTGATCTCTTACCATCAGGAGACCCACTTGCTCGTTTGCCATCCAGTCAAATAAAAATAAAAAAAATAAAAAAAAAGACGGTAGAGCTTCCAAATTTGAAGGTACTTTACATTACTTAAATGGGCAAAAATTTGTTTGTATGTAGTTTTAGTTACCTTTATTGTGATTTGTACTGTGTTATGTTTTATTAATAAATATATTAGTAACAGTAAAAAAAAATTAGCACCATAAAATTTAAACCAAGAACAACGCAACAAAAGCAAGGCCACAACCCAAAAAAAATTAGGAACTGTTTTCGCAGGGCTAATCCAAGTTAAGGAATAGGTGTTTAAAAAAAAACTTTTCTTACCAAAATCTCATTTCGTAATGTGTCAAAATATCTCGTGAGGTAGAATCCAACCTATACGTCCTAGGCACAGTATTGTGTTTGCTATCTCCTAGTTTCCATTCGAACACATTCAAATTTCTCGTCAAGTCTTCATTCATAGAGTCCATAAAGTTAGACCATACATTACTTTCTCCTATTTCTTGATGAGTTTTTATAAAATTAGAAATCTTCTTATTGACAGGTCTTTTACCCAACGCCAGTAGTCTACTTTCTCGGGCAAATAAATATCGTAAAGCTGTTCTCTTTAAAAAAATTAGCTCTTCAAGATTCCTTGCCATAAACTATAAAAACACTGGCCACACTGCACTTTCTAATCGAATTCCGAATTAAAAATACAATATGTCACAAGCTCGCGGCTATTTTTTAAATATTTTTTTTCTAAACGCGTCGGACAATGCGAAGGTAAAGACTGAACAGCCACGCGTTTCAGTAATCAATTAACGCTTTCAGAAACTTGACAAGATCGATGGTGTAAATTGAGCTAGGAACTGTTTTTATTTGCCTGTTAATATTTGAAAACAACCTCCTTAACTCTTAAAAAGTAAAGGTTCGAATCGTATGGCAACGAGTTAGCGGATCGCAATATAAGTTTGCAAATGTTACATAATTTGAAACGTCATCGTAAAAAACATGATGTAAAAATTACTTTGAGTATTCAACTAGGAAAATTATGAAACAAGAAGAACAGAGGTTATTTTTGAAAACTGAAGTTGAAATTAACGAAACTTGACGGTGTTCAATGTAGAGGTTAAATTGTTCTAATAGACAGTTGCAATATTTGGAATACTGATAGATGTGATTACTATATTTTTTACTTTTCACACTCGTAAAGTTCGTACAGTCACCAGCACCAATATCTGACACAACAAGCGTGCATAAATATCTGAGACGACTCTAGGGCCGGTAGGACGTGTCAGATTTTTTTGCACGCTCCGCTGTGGCAGATATTAATGCTGGTGACTGTACTTATGTTGGAAGTAGGCTACATTAAATTATATTTACCTATGTTAGCTTGTGCATATATATAGCATATAGTAAAAGACCAAGGAACAAGGCAATCAGGCGTCAACAGCCACAAATATTCAGTTTATAAAATAAAGTTTTTTTTTACGTAGTTTTTTTTATAATCCGTGTTTTACTTATTAATTTAAAACTAGACAATTGTAATAGCTTGTGATAGAAATAGCATTGCATGAAAAATAAAGGCATGCCTGTAATAGGTAAGTGAACAATTTACTTACTATGTGCTGTGTAATTTTTCCTCGCCAGGTATAACTTTTTCATAGAACCCATTTTACCCTCACTTAACTATCAACCCTCGACTGCGGCTCGGAGGGTAAAAAAGCCTCGAGCAATATCACGTATTTTATTTACGTACATGTTACAGTTTTAAGAAAAATCGTAAATTATTTAAAAATCTCATAAATAATAAAATGTAAGCTCTATATAGATGTGTGGTAATTTATGGAAATGTCAAGGAATCTTTGTTATCTGTTAACGAGTTACTTTGTCACTTTAATATGCAACAAAAAACCATTTTAGCTCGTATCTATAAGTAAAGTACAGCATAATATAGTCAGATCGTGACTAAGGTTGATTAATATTCTATTGGAATATAATTTGTATGTTGAATGTTAGAGTTAGGGTTGCCATACGTCGCTGTCCCAGGAGAATAAAAAAAATTTTTCGTCGCCAGATAACTGCAAAAACGTCAATAGACCAGACCCTATACTAAGTGCAAATTTCGAACTTCGTATATTGGCGTTCCGCTGACGCTTATATTATTTAATACGAGAGTGAGGGGGGTGGTAAGATACGAGCTTCGATTTTTGAATTTCGTAGTAACCCCCCAAACTAGAGTCATAAAAGTGCCGGTTTTTAAACGTTAATATATCAATAACTGTCATGAAATTTTGGATTATAGACAAGCTAAGGGGCTCGAGTAAATATGCCAAATTTCATATACCTACACACACACACACACACACACACAAACATCACGCCTGTATTCCCAAACGGGGTAGGTTACCGCTTCGGAGCCACTTTTAGCAATTTTAGGTTTTAAGTTTGGCAAAAACGGTACTACAACAGTGACAGGTTGCTAGCCTGTGGAAATTTCATATGTAAGTACTCAGATAAAATAGATTTCGAGTTATGAAGGGGTCAAAAGTAGCTCGAAATAGTTCTTGCAAATAAACAGGGCAGCGTCGCCGCGAAAAATAAAAATCTAAAATTAAAATAAAAGTTAAAAACAAAAGATTACTTAATTACTACTAATTTATTAATTTACATACTTATGCTTATTTATCATCATCATCATCATGTCAGCCGAAAGACGTCCACTGCTGGACATAGGCCTCCCCCAAGGCTCTCCACTCAGACCGGTCTTGTGCCTTCCGCATCCACCGCGATCCCGCGATCTTAACCAAGTCGTCGCTCCATCTTGTTGGAGGCCTACCGACAGCTCGTCTCCCGGTCCGCGGACGCCATTCGAGAACCTTCCTTATGCTTCTTAACTAACTGACCTAACTGCTGGCTGGAAATCAGCGCCGGGGCGTTCTTGACTCAGCGTTATGCTGAGCCAGTGTCCGATTTACAATCGCAATGACACATATACATATCTTACTTTACTACCTATCTATGCTGTCGCACTTAATAATATTGTTTTGTCTTGTGTAGTGTTGTCTATTGCTGTGTTGTGACTAAATGTATTTCTTTCTTTCTTTCTTTTTCTCTTTTAGTTTCAGTAAAATGAGAGAAAAAGCTGTTGCTGCCAATAGAACACATTCCTTCATCTACCAACTGTTTCCTTGTCTTTTTTTTTAACTTGGCGGGAAACGCTGCCGCGTGTCTAGATAGATGGCAACCCTGTAGCCGGCGCTAAGTGTCACTAAACGGCGGAGTATGCACGACCTTGCTAAGTTCGATGCGCGCGCGCAGCATGCCGATAGCGACCTAATTCAAACGTCAATGAAACTACTGAGATCTGAGGGGCTACCACCAAATTCGAAAATCGAAGTTCTTGTCGTACCGTCCCTCACACTCAGAAAGAAATAGTAAAAATAGTGTGACTCCAAGTGAGTTAAACCAGTGTTTTTCAAAGTTTTTCAGGACGCGACCCCTTGGTTTGAAAAATATTTAGCGACCCCCTGCTTACCCCCACTTATAGTTTTATTTGTATTATCTTACGTTGATAATGATAATACAAACATTGAATAATCGTACAAAATAACCGTGAGAGTATATTAAAGAATAGCCGTTACCCGCGACTCCGTCCGCGTAGTATTCGTTTATCCCGCGGGAACTATGCAATTTTCCGGGATAAAAACTATCCTATGTCCTTCCCGGGGACTCAAACTAGCTGTATACCGAATTTCATCTAAATCAGTTCCGCGGTTCAGGCGTGATTGAGTAACAAACGTCCAAACATCTTCACAAACTTTCACATTTATAATATTAGTAGGATACTGCGACCCCCTTAAGGGGCATTCGCGAGTTCCGCGACCCCCCGAGGGGTCGCGAACCACAGATTGAAAAACATTGAGTTAATCTAAGACTTAGTGTTCCGACTATTATTTAGGTTCTTCTACAGGCATTCTGGGTTTCTTCCATAGACGCAGAAAATTCGAGAGACAAGTCCAGTAATTTAAAACTCATTGACATGACAAATTCTTAAGAAAGTATTTAAAAATTTTAAAAAACTTTCGAACATTTCCGTTATAAGGCAAACTTTCCTTTGCAGCTAGTGAAATTTTGAACTAATTTTCATGCCGTACTAACTCCTTGCGAACAGTATGATGGTAGCGCCACAGTCGGCCGCAAAGTAAAAATTGTAATCGTGTTACATGACCTGTCAATATTAAAATTTAAATATTTAGAAGATCTCTTGTAAATATGTAAACAAAATTGAACCCTGACACGTACACAGTAAAGTTCATTTAGAAAAACTACAAGTTTTGAGATACGAGCTTTTTTATAGTGACGAAATAATCACAGTTATGAATTTATTAAAGGGAGAGAAATCTTAGATGTTTTGGTTCAAATTAACTTAGTTTAGTAGTCGTTGGAAAGCTGATAAATAACTGTGATCTCATTATCAAATAATTAATGACTCTGTGAACTTGTACGTATTTTTTACGTTTTTAAACCGATTACATTTGAAATTTACCAAGAGCTTTACGGTTTCCACCTGCACAAACCTGCGAAGCAATTCAATGGTGTGTGTGAAGTTCTCAATCCGCACTGGGCCAGCGTGGGAACTACGGCCCAAGCCCTCTCATTCTGAGAGGAGGCCTGTGCCCAGCAGTGGGACGTATATAGGCTGGATTTTTTTTTAAACTGAGGGCTCTGCCATTAAAAAAAGTCAAAAGCTAAATTAAATAATAGGTGACCCGGGGCTATTGAAGCTGGGGGGGAGAATATTGTATCTGAGCTGCCGTCTGATAGCGTCCTTACGACGCCATGTTCGCCATGTCTTGTGTGCAGACAGTCTTCTGGCGAACACAACGTAAAATGGCCGAGAAGAACATGGCGTCGTAAGGACGCCATCAGACGGCTCAGATACAATATCCCTCCAGCTACAATAGCCCCGGGTCACCTATACTCCGTTTAATTTAAGATTTGAATTAACGGTCAAATTGTACACACGAACACAAATGCACTAAAAATACCTACATGTACATTTATTAGCGTTATTTATTATGTTTTTATTATAGAATTTCACACAATTTTAAATAGATCCGTTGTTTCATTTAAAAACGTGTGCAAATTTTACCGTTACGTTTCAAATGATAAAATAAATGGAGTATAATATAAATTTGAGTTCCAATCACTCGAGAAGCGCAACTAAAGTGCTTTTAATTTTTAATTCACACATATTTAGTAAAATAGGTAATGTTCAAAAAGTGAGTTTTTACGATGTCTATTATTCACGTCAATGTCACTCGCCAAGATCGTAAATTTTATAAGTTTACCTTTAATAATAAGTAATAACTATGAAGTTAATAGGTAGGTACGAAAAAAATAAAAAATAAAACCGACCAAGTGCGATTCGGACTCGAGCACGAAAGGGTTCCGTACCATTATCTATAAAACGTTAGACATTAGCAAAAAAACGGCAAACAAAAAACAAGTTTGGCGTATGGGAGCCCCCCTTAAATATTTATTTTATTTTAATTATATTATTTATTTTTTAAAGTGATTATAGGTACAACTAAATATGTATTCTGTGAAAATTTCAAGTGTCTGACTATTATACGGCAAGAGATAGACCCTGTGACAGACGGACAGACAGTGGAGTCTCAGTAATAGGGTCCGTAGGGGCCGTATCAGTCTGTTCCCTTTGGGCACGGAACCCAAAACGATTTTTTTGGCCATAAAGTTAATTACCACTCCAATTAACTGAGCCGTCTGCCGAAGTTAATGGAAATCAAGAAAAACACAGTGTATAAATACCGAACCTGCTTACAAAATTTCAAGACGGCAATTCTATGCTATTTTGACACTTTAATCTACTGTTCTGTCTTTATATCATATCTTGTAAATTCAAGGGTTAATTCCTTTCTAGACTAATTTTCACATGCCTGATGCCGAAACACGATTCGTAAATTTTATAGCACAGAAAAAATATCAAAGATACCTCTTGTAAGACAGGGATTTGCTTGTTACAGGCAACCCAGATCAAATTAAGATTCCAAATTTCATATTAAATTAGTTTTACCCATACTTCAACATTCAAGTTGGATTTTAATTTATTAAATTTGTAATTTGTAGTTTGAAACGACAAAAACCGTTTTGTCGCTTACGACATTTTAATATAAGCTAGCGCGCGCTCGTATTTTGTATGAAACCCTATGAACCAGTCCCCTCTCAGCGCATGCCTCAGACCGCCGCCGGCGTTGTCAGCGACGGACCTATGCTAGTCGAACTGCCACGCGCCATCGATCGCATATAAAATAATACCGAGCAATAAATGGGAAAAAAATGTCGGATCTTCAAAAAGGGAAAAGAAAGGTTGTTTAATTCATTAATGTATGGTATATTAAGAAAAGGTGAGTAATCATTATATTTCTACAGTTCACTGGCACAAAACGTAAACAAATCGCCATGACAACGTCAGTTCTTAGTTTGTCGCCATGGCGGTCATGACATATGACATACTAACAAAATAATATGATATTTACATCGAAAAGTAACAATCAGAGCTATATTTCCAAAAAAATATTGATATAATGTGATATTTGGTATCTTACGGACATTTAAAAGGCATTCGATTACGGTTTGTGCTAGTGCTGCATTCTGACGGCAGAACATTGCAGTAATCATTCCCTATCTGCTTCTAGTTTTATAC
The DNA here is from genome assembly GCF_025370935.1 of Choristoneura fumiferana. Taxonomy (NCBI): domain Eukaryota; kingdom Metazoa; phylum Arthropoda; class Insecta; order Lepidoptera; family Tortricidae; genus Choristoneura; species Choristoneura fumiferana. The sequence continues at coordinate 6,028,619 of NC_133499.1, forward strand.
GAGTATAATAGGTAATACCTAAGTACTTACCTACTTTTTAGATAGGTAAGTAGGTAGGTAGGTAAGGTAATTAATAGTTAAAAATATTCTAAAGTATGTGTGTGAACCACAATAGTGAACTGCAAGTACCTAAGGTACGCGAAAACATTAACTTCTAAACCTTAGAAATCTAAAGGTACTGTAGAAAACGATTTTTATTCCTTTAATTATTGCAATTCAGTGTTTGTACAAAAAGCCATTGACTATACTTACAAAACTATTCACATTTCAATAAGCAGTAACACACAATAATAAAAATACATTATTATCTTTCAGGAAGCAAACATTAGAACAAAGTTCTGAGAATAGTCATGGAGCCGTCTCGATTTAGTGGAAATAAAACAATGTCAATCGATTTATGCAAGGGTATGTAGTGGTATGTATCCATATTAATTTTAAAGATCTACTTACTCTTGAATATCAACTCTTGATGAAGTTAATATCGCTTCATTTTAATCTTCGTTTCTTTAGAAAACGAGAAAATTCGCCAATGTATGCAGTTACAAAATTATTAATCTCGTAAGATTTTAGTACCTACCTGGGCGTTTTCACAAAAAAGCGTATTCATCTTTTTTCAATTTTGGAAAAAAATATAGTTTTTCCCTTCTCAGAATCAATAGTACAATCAATTCCGATGGTTAAAAAAAAGTCCTATCAAAAATGACAGTTTTGTAACGTTTTTTTTCATACACTCGGTATGGGCGTCACAAACTGACTCATAAAGTTTATATGAAAAAATTAAATACATTTTGAAAGAAGGACACTTTTTTTTGAAAAACGCCTACCTACCTACATAGTAATTATAGTATAATTAATAACAAATTCAAGTTCATAAATAAGATTTATTTAAGGACTGCAGATAAGAATAATAAGGACCTTCTTGAAGAAAACTATGTAGGTCTACAGCTACAGTAAGTATTCCTTTTATTGCCAATTTTTACGTGAGCAGAATAAAGATCATATTTTTTGGTTTGAAACTTTGTAAAAATGTTTTTTTTTTCTATTATAGATAGAAATATAATGTGAGAAAAATAACTCATCTCTCAACATAGTATTAGAATGCGCATCTGAAGTATCAGTAAGTTTTGTATTAACTTAAAGCCAGGTAAACGAATGTACTTATACTCTTGGTGTACAATAAAGAGTCGGAGTATTGTATTTATTGTACTTAGGTTCTAAAAAGGTTAATTTTAAAGATATAAGACAGCTTTTTTCTTTACCTTTTGCCTTTACTGTATTTCACTGTATAGTCAGCACCCAAAGTAGCGGATCATTTTTTACTTTTGTCGTATTAGGATATTGCCAAATTTGTATGGTGTAAGTACGTTGTTGTATAACGACAAAGTTAAAAAATACGCAGCTACTTTTGATGCTGACCAGTACGATCTGTGGTGTTACGAATATTTTTATTGTACTAAAAATTAACACAGTTGAACCTTAAATAAAAAGTTGACCCTTACAATATCTAGAGTAAAAATAAACGTTTGTTTCAGATTGAGACCGAAAATCAAGATTTGGGCACCGAATAATTGATTTTAATCATTTTATAATGGAACTTGTAAAACTTTCTGAGCATAAGTGTTCGTTTGATTGCAGATTAGCTATAATGAATATTAGTTTCTGAAAATCAAGTACGAGTAGGCTTGCAATCTGAGTTTTCGGTGTGTAGCTAACGTTGACAACTCAAATTATGTTATGTCAGTTTCCGAATAATAAACGGTGTAAATTTGAGTAATTCTGGTAAAATACAAACAAACATAGATGCACGGAAAAACCAGAAAAAGGAGACCAGCGCTTTCCTGATTTTTCTGATCTATGTTTCAGTTTGTATTTTCGATGTGGATTTACGGGATGATCGTAAAAGTAACAAAATTGGAGTTGAATTAAAAAAAATACAAAAAGACTCCAAAGACCAATCTTAATTCTGGAAGAATAAAATACAGATTTAATTGTTGGTGCCGACCGTTGCCGGCAACCGTACTACGCCGGTGATGCGGAAAAAAGCCTTTATTTCTAAGAGTTATTTCCTTGTATACTAGTTTAACAACGCCCCTCTTCGGGCTGTTTATAGAAACTAATTGGTTAAATACAGCCATTGGCAGATTTGTAGATCTAAAATGAATAATTTAACAAACGCTATAAATGATTGATTGTCTTTTAATAGTTTGTGTAAATAATATTTTTTTAATATAAATAAGTAAAATGTAAAATATAAAACCTAGGTAAATTAGTAAATAACTGTGTTAAGTGTAAATAAGTAAAATATTAATATTAAAAAAGATAAATATAAAAAAAATACCTGTAAAACCGTATGTTTGTATTATTTACTTTTTGCTCTGCATACTTGCCTAACATTTACGGCCCGAGATTTCTTATGTCTAATGGGTTTCATCTCAACTACTTACTATCAAATGGACAATATATGGTGGGCAGGCGAAATCTATAAATTTAATTTTTAATACAAGCTCTTGTCGACTGTGCTTTTGTGGATTGTACTTGCACTGTCATCCACCCCACATAAGTACCTATGCCAAATTTCACGTCAATCAGACCACTAGAAGTGAGTCAAAATTCACTTGCAAGATTTTACAAACAACACAACAACAACAACAACACACAATACAAATATTGCAAGTTAGTAAAATTTTGTAAAATAGTTCCATAAGAATAAAAAAATTGAACCGACTACCAAAAACCATGAAAATAATTTTCTACCATTCAGAATCAGGCCTCAGCACGAGCCAGCAGGAGTACCTATATAGTCGTTACCTCACCTACATACTATACGCGTATATTGGCTTCAATTTACTCCTGCTGGCTCGTGCTGAGAAGGCACCGACTTCAGAATGGTAGAAAATTTATTTTCATGGTTTTTTTGTAGTCAGTTCATTTTTCGTATATATTTTTTCACGCCTTTCAGGTAAAAAGATCTAAGATACAATAGTTTAATGTCAACTGCTCGTCACCTTTTACAAAAAATTGCTTTTTTCTGCAGACTTTCATTATTGAGGAGTCCATCGAGGAGTGCATCGTCACCCGTTCCATTTCACCATATGCATTACGATTAACTTAAAATGCTTAGCAACTGTGTTAAAGTCATTGAAATTCAACCCGTGAGGTACTTGTTATCGAGTAGTAGCTCGGTTGGTCAAATGTGGTCTTCATCATCAGTTCCACTTCACGAAATGAAGATTTTCAAGTGCAAATGCACAAGTTACTACTAAAGATATCGAAATTACCATAGGTGTCCTACAATATTTGAAGACTTCCCTCGATTGCCTTAGGATCCGATCATCAGATCCTGATTTGGTGCATAGGACCTAATTGAAAGCATTACTAGACGAATGACGGAGTTCTGAGTAACAAACATAAAAAAAGAAAAATACAACCGAATTGATAACCTCCTCCTTTTTTGAATTCAGTTAAAAATACTCGTGATTTCATTACCTACTGCTATTTGCAAAAAAACTAAAAAAAAGTTGTAAGGGCAACTCTAAGACGTCTCTGTCTGTTTTAGCGCGCTGTCTAGGCGCTGTCAGTTAACATACGTCGACGTTGACACGCAAGCCGCGGTAAAAGTAGAGGGTGTGAGCGGTTGCGGGGTACAAACGCTCTGTTTTCGATTAATTGTTTAGCGATGCGTCACCTTAATGGAAATCAAGAAATACATAGTGTATAAATATCGAACCTGCTTACAAAATTTCAAGAGCAACGTTGGGATATTATAGTGTTTAGTGACAACATAGGTATCTATCAGATTAGTAAAAGCCATAGTTTATTAGAGACAACAAAAACCAATACGTATGCCAGTCTGTTAGTTCCACACCAACAGCTTACCGCAAATCATCTAGGAAGTCATTGACCGCTGCTATCATGGTGATACTGCAAAGTAAACATTTATATATGACAGCACTCGATGTCAAGAGAAAGTTTGCGGACCAGATTTTGAGTGGATGACGCGAATTCCATGTCTAAAGTTTTTTTAACAGAACTGGCGAGCAGCACCGTGTGTAATTTTACCCGAACCATTTGGAGCCACTTTTGACGTCCTCATAACTCAAAAAATATTTCACATAATCATGTCAAATTTGGCTCATTCATTGAGACTTGTGAGATACATATGTGTTCCAAATTTCATAAACACAGCTCTAACGGTTATTTAGATATTGACATTCAAAAATAGACTTTTTATCACTGACTCATCTATAGATCAAAACTCTAACACAGTTCCAGATGACCTAGAAAGTTCAAATTTGGCATCCAGATAGGTAGTTGGGTTGGGTTGGGTTGGGTACAAAGGAATAAATCAGAAACTACTTAGTATTTTTTTATAATTTTACTATAATTTTTAAATTAAATTATTTCTGTACAAAAAGTAATGATATCCCATCAAAACATAAATGTGAAATGAGAGCCAAGTTCAATATTATGATAAATGCCGACACACACTTGGCAAATTTTCGAAAGGTCATTGACCCAAAAGTTTAGCTTATACATACCTACTTACTAACATTTAACGTTCACACCCAAACAAAAGCCGGAAGTATGGGGTCAGAGTGAACCAGCTTTTTAAAAGCCGACGAACTTTTATGTTAATTTTGTAATCCCATCAAAACATAAATGTGCAATGAAACCCAAGTTCAATATTATGATATTATATTCAACAATAATCGTGAGAGTAGCGGGAAACCGGTGGATGCAAGTGGCGAGTTGTCGTTCATTGTGGCGTTCTAAGGGGGAGGCCTTTGTCCAGCAGTGGACGTCTTCGGGCTGATGATGATGATATTCAACAATCAAAGTCAACACACGACAAAAGAAGTGAGATCTAAATGGGTGCCACGTGCCAAGGTGCCAAGTTCAATGGTCAGTCCTGAAATTGACTTAATAACAATATAAAATATTTTATAACAACTTAAAATATCATTTCTTCTTATAACTTAGGATAATATGAAGGCTAAGGTCGGGCTTGGCTAGTTCTCCTGGCCTGCTATTAGAGAGCATGCTCGATAGTAGCATGTCCTGTTCACACATGCTAGTAGGTTACATTTGCTCGATAGCAGCATGCTCTCGTGCCACTAACGAGCATGTGTAACAGTAGCTTTAGAGTTTTGATCTATTGGTGAGTCAGTGATAAAAATATCGATTTTTGAATGTTAATATGGATGTCAATATCTAAATAACCGTTTGAGGTGTTTATGAAATTTGGAGCACATAATATATGTATCTCACAAGTCTCAATAAAACAGCCAAATTTGACATTTATGTGAAATAGTTTTTGAGTAATGAGGGGTCAAAAGTGGCTCCAAATTTTTTTGGGTAAAATTACACACGGTGCTGCTCGCCAGTTCTGTTAGCTAGAACTTGGCTTGACACGCTACCGCGTGTCTAGATGTAATAATTATAATTATAACTCTCGTCCAGATTTTTTATGAACAATAAAACTTGATTTTTAAGTGGTTTGCTTCGTTTATAGTTAACTTAATATATGTAGTTATTCAATAAACAAACAAAGTCAGAGCTCTGCCTGACACTCCAACAGAGTAATCATAATAAATAAAAACCGGCCAAGAGCGTGTTGGACACGCCCAAAATAGGGTTCTGTAGCCATTACGAAAAAATTGAGTATATTTTTCTAAGGATTTCGTATTTTATACGGAATCTTCCAAGTTTAGGTATATTTTATACCTTAGGCTGCTATTTACTCTTAAACTACTAATAATTCTCAAGTAAACTTAGCCGTTATAGTTTTCCTAGAAAGTTTGATATACTTACTACCATTCTGAATTTTTTCAACGCTCGATTTTAATGAAAATTTGCACTTTAAAGTTGAATATTTCGCAAATAGATCACTGAATCGAAAAATCGTCTTTGCAAACCCGTAATGGTTTTAAAAGACCTATCCAACGATACCCCACACTATAGGGTTGGATGAGAAAAAAAATCACCGCCACTTTACGTGTATGGGAGGTACCCTAAAAAAAATTTTTTTTTAATTTTATATTGTACCATTTTGTCGCATAGTTTACAATATAATCCGTGCAAAATTACAGCTTTCTAGCATTGATAGTCCCTGAGCAAAGCCGCGGACGGACATACAGACATGGCGAAATTATAAGGGTTCCGTTTTGTCATTTTGGCTCTGGAACCCTAAAAAAAAACGTTTTAGTAAAAATTTTTGATACTTAAAAGCTTTTTAACCCCCGATGCAAAAAGAGGGTGTCATAAGTTTGACCGCTATGTGTGTCTGTATGTCTGTCTGTGTGTGTGTCATGTGGCACCGTAGTTCTTAAACGTATGGACTGATTGGAATGCGATTTTTTTTTTAAATCAGTGTTTGTAGCGATGGTTCTAGACATGTTTCATCAAAATCAGTTCAGCCGTTTTTGTGATATTGAACTTAGAAGTGACAAAGTCGGGGTTTTCCAACTTTTTGTTGATTAGGTTATTTTGTTTAAAGTAACTACATTTCAAGTCATCTATCAACCGTCGAGTAGTTCCGTTCTTGCGGAGACGATCCTGGCCGGACCACCAGGATGGTCACTACCAATTATTGTATGTCACCAGATTTACATAATTATATGCACTGATGTATTAAACTGTAGATCCACAGTCGCGCGTCCGAATATGTCCGAGCCAAAATGAGCGCCACTTTGTAAATGTGGCCTTCTTTTTTCTCAGTACGTTGTTGTCAGTGCAAGCGTAACGAATGCCCACGTGCGTCTTTAAAAAGTGCAAAAATCACTCGCGAAAACGGAACAAATCTGATGGAATATCATACTTTCAGCGAGTATTTGTTGTTTTTTCTATTAAATTCTAATAATCAGAGAGAATATGATTTAAATTAATTTTAAAGCCATTTCTAAATGCTAATTAAAAGATAAACGTTGCCAGAATTCCACAACATTGACAAATGCCTTGTCTTGTCACACGCACAGGAAAGCATATCAGTAAACGAAACAGATAAACAACAGAACATGGAACAAAAAGTGTAGTGGAGTTGCCGTCACTCTATTTATTTACCGAGTCGCCTAGCAACGGGTAGCTATGTCGTTTAAATATTTACCTTGAAGTTTGCGATTTTAATTATGTTTTATAAAGCTTCGATAATATAATGTACTGACTGTCTGACTGTGTGGTTTATTCGTTTTTGTGCACAATTAATAAAGCAATTTATGAACCACAAACCTCAATGAAGCCAACTTTGATAAAGCGCTCGCCAAATCTACACCGTATTAATCACTGTTTACCTATTCTTTTTTACACTAAAAAAATCATACTAAGTATTTTAACTGTTTACAAGGTTATAATACAGTTTACAATTATTCACACTAGTCGAGCTTCTTATTATTAATTACACAACATACGAAGTCCGCCGAATTTCCCGCGAATGAACTGTGCTGACAGACAGCCTGCATTTTTTTTTGAGTTGCGCGCGGCGTGCGCTGGCAATGGTTTTAGAAGCAAACAGCCAGAACAAGGAGGATGAGAATTCAAATTGTTTTTTATTCGAAATACTTGCACAAGTGCTTACATTTCGGCGATATTTTTGAAGCTTTTTCTGTAGCTTGCCCTGTTTGCTTATTTATTTATTTATTGTTTGTTTGGTCAAATCTTGGAAGCTAAATTTGACCCACTTCCAGTGGTCCGATCGACTTTAAATTTGGCATACTTATGTAAATTTGGACAATACAATAATCTGGTAGTGACAACTTGGTGGTTCTGTCAGAATCGTCTCTGCAGGAGGGAACTCCTCAATAGTTAATAGTACCGACTTGAAATTGGTACAGATATGTAGTTTAGACGACAATTCAAGTACAGTCAACAAAAAAGTGCATTCGGCAAAAAGCTTGTATTAAAAATTAAATTTTAACAAAAACTTATTACAAACATTATATTGATTTGCAGTGTAATGAACTATGTTTGCTCGGGTGGAATCTTTCAACTCAAATTTGAAGTGGATATCTTCAACCGATTGAGCTGAAATTTACACGCATGTATACTTAAATCCGATGACAATGCAATATTATTATAACATGGAGTTGATCTGATGATAAAGCTAGCGGGTGACCATAGGAACTCTGTGATAAACGACACGACCACATCGAGTTTGGACTCGTTTGTCGTCTTGACGAGTACTTTGTAACCAGGGGCATAAAGTAGGTCTCTAGGTGCAGCGTTTTGGGCTGTGCGTTGATATATCAACAGTCAGTTAGTCAGTTTATTATTTTAATTTTATATATATAGACAGTGCCGGATTAGCCCATAAGCAAATGAAGTGATGGCACCATAAACAGCAACAAAATTTTTTTTGTTAGCACATAAAAGGTAAGGGTGTTTGAAAATCCGCTCGCTCGTGCCTCCCCATAATCTCTATCGTATTTCATAAATATAATATTTCGTCGTAATAAATACTTATTTTAAAATATCGATAAGGGGGGGGGGCATAGGCGTGCATTACTTAAGGCATCAAATAGTCTTAATCCAGCTGTATATAGATTATCTCGAAAACGGTAAAAATTTTGACTAAAGAAAATTAGCTTTAAAAGTTACCTTTAGTTTTATTTTAATTATTGACAAAAACTTTTTATTACAAAAGTCCTCTCCGAAAGTCTGAATGCATTCTTTGTTCTACAACCTGAATTCGTCCGTTTAAGAAACGTCAAACTCATCCAAGCAATCTTGCAACGTCGCCTTCAATGTAGCAAGTGAAATTAATCCCTCTGCCTTTCTGATAAGGCTTACATCATATTCGAGCATGCGTATGTGAAATTGTGGAGTTAGCTGTCAAGTGTCAAGCGTTGTGGAGTTTTGCCGCTAGCGAAATTGAACTGTAATAGAGTAAAGACTAGGTTTCAAATTTCGTCACGTATTCTTTCTATTTGTTTGTGTGGTGGGATCAGTGTTTCTACGCACACGTAAATATTTTTATTAATTGTGGAATATGGCGCTAGCGAAATTCAACTGTAACTTAGTAAAGACTAGGTTCAAATTTCGTCACGTATTCTTTAATTAATTTGTGGTTGATGATTTTATTTGTTACACAAACAAATAAATAGTTCGGACATTTTTTGATGGGATTTGTTTGGCAATGTGTATCTACAGTTAATACATCAGTATTATATGTATAAAATTTCAAGTCAATCCGACCACTGAAAAGTTCGTCTTAGCTTCCAAGATTTTGACCCAAACAAGCAGGACAAGCTTGCAATAACCCTCCTTTGGGCAGTCGAATAAAACATGGAGAGTATACCTAA